>NW_027305502.1:900000-1139000 GCF_039555335.1 Amphiura filiformis
CTTTTCTCAAAAAAAGCTAAGATTTTTATACTTTGGCTACATTATGTTTATGTACACAAAAGTTCTTGCCGATTAATTCGTTTAGCGAAAATAACTCGCAAACGTAAAATCGGAATCCTATGAAATTGTTGAATAAGCTTTTTTCGTGGATATCTACTGAAAAATCTATACCACTAAAGAGAAGAGGATATATGCTACTATCACAAAATACTCCTTTAAACATTTATACATGTTTTATACTTCATTTTTGTTTTATACTCAAATGTCACGTGTATTTTTGTCTTAAAACGCCACAATAATAGTATTGATATCACCAAAATAAGATGCATCGATATCGGCTAGACTCTCCAACAAACATGTTCAAACTGTCATCATTCAGTGTGCTGCAATAATGGCAGACGTAGACTTGATGATCTCGGATTGACGATAATACATAAAAGATACAAAATACACGACCCATATACTCAAAGGAATTGCATTGAAAACAAACATTTCAAAAGTTTTTAAATCGGCAACTTTTCTCCAACCCCGTGGCTGTTATTTGTAAACGTGAGAACTGAATACGATGTCAGAAAGTCGTCTCAATGTTGTGCCAAGTATTTGATGTTTCTACAAATCTATAACCCTTTTGGCATATTTGGCAAAAAATGGGACATTTAAAAACACAGTCTGTGTTTAAAAGAGGGCAATGTTTGATGTTTCCAACTGCGACGCGAGACATTAATCCTAGAATAGGTTAATATAAAGAAAATTTTCTTTGGGAATTAAATGGTGTGAACGTTGAAGATGAGAAATCTCAGGCATCTTCACAAAGGAGTATTTTATTATATTATAATTATGGTCGATTGTTATTTAAAATTGGCACAATTTGACATCAAATAATAAACATATTTATAATTGGGCAAGTGGAAATCAGGTCACATAACTGAACATGTCGTTTGCAGACCCAGTTTGGAGTCCACATAGGCCTACAGTTCATATGGTTGTAAGATAGGCTTTTACGACGGGTAATTTGATTCATAGAACTGTAAAGCTTTCGTCAGGAGTAGCTCGGACTTCTTGCCTACTGACTGATGGCTCTGAAAAGAGCCGTTCACTGACGACTGCCCCTTGTCAACAGAGAACAAGCAGATCTCGCCTATCTGCTAAATTTAGAAGGTTTGGTGGCTCTGAAAAGAGCCGTTTACTGAAGACTGCCCCATGTCAAAGATGGTGTTAATATGTTGTTTGCTGATAATTTGTTGCTGCTTTTAGATGTCTTTCAAATATCTTTGAACAGTTTCAATTAACTTGCTAGATGTTATTTGTAGATGTTTTTTGATATTTGAACACTTTCAAGAGTTATTTTTATGGATGCCCCAAACATTTAGAAATTTTTATAGATCTTTGAAAAGCTTCAAATAACCTTTAGATCTTTAAACTGTTTCAAGCCCGCTTTCAAGTTAAAAAGACTACAACGACAACAAGTCGATAACAACAATATCTATAGCAATGCAGATTTTTGAAGCGCAAAACAAATGGGTTTTAAAACGTAAGACAACCAACATGCTAACATACAAGAGCCAATTTATATAAATTGATATATGGAGGCCAACAAGGTTTTATATTCTAACATTACATGGTACAAGTCAATTAATACTACTCAGTAGTCGTAGGAACATCACCAATTTTAGTCGGGTCGTCGACCAATTTTCGTCACAACGTTCCTGCAGAGAGAGACCTGTCCTCCCACTTGTTTTTAGACGATCAGGCTATTCCAGTTAAAATCCATCCACCCCATGCATATGGCAGACATGACATTAATCTCTCACACAGGGGGTGTATTTTCCAAATGGAGTCACTCATTTAGGTAACCCCATTTAAAATTCACACTCCCTGTGTAGAAGATTAAGGCCATATCTTCCACAGGGGGTATATTAATCTAAACTGGAATAGCCTATTTCATGACATCATGCATGTAGTCAACCAATAACTGATTGGTGTACTCAGGTAACATGGCCTGGGTGACGATGTACTTAAATAAGGACATAAACATTATCTTTAAAAATACGATGTGTTTTTCTATACCACCGTTGACGTCATCATGTCATGGTTAAATTTGGTACCATCCAGAAGAGCAAAGATCGATCATTAACCCATTGAATGTTCAGTTGTAAAATTTTAAATGTAAATATAAATGGATGAAAAATGAGCATACAAAAGTTAATCACGGAATTTCAGAAATTTCAGCCGGGACAAAATGACAAATGGTTGACAAGGTTTGACGGAACACTATTTATCATGTTTATAAAAACAATTACGAATATATTAAAAAAGTTTCGTGGGACTTGCTTGAGTCTAGTCTGGTCACATCAAGACTCATGTGTGTCTCCACATGGACCAACAGTTTAAACAAACGAACAAATACACAAACAAATGACTTTCAGGACACTCTAGGATCGACAACATGCTCATCTATCAGGGGCAGAGTTCTTTAACCCCAATACATTTGTACATTCATTGAATGACCTTTGAAAATTTGAGTACAAAAACTCATACTCTGCAACTTGAGGTCAAATTTTGCACTATGATTGTTGAATTGAGGTTATTGAACTATGCCATTGGGATGAGGCCATTGTGGTCCCTATAGTGTCTTGATGAGCAATAATCCTGCAATTCCGCTTCCAAGCCATCGTGTAAATGGCCTCGATACAAGTTCCTTAACCTTTCTTCTGCGAAAGCAATGACATTTACCCGCCTCATTTGTCGCATACTCGCATAACCCTTCTCTTAATATTTTTATCATTATCTGATCACAATCTACAGATGATTTCAAGTTCATCATCATATAGCAATCGTGATTTAAACGTCTGTAAGTCACATGTGAAATATCTCATGTTGAAATGCAATAGTCCCCGGCAAGTTTCTCCTGGGACGCCAAACACACAGAAAAGATCTTGTAGCCTGCAGATACGCATGCATGCTGCATCGTTCTTTTTGACATGCAATCAGTTTGGTGAATGTCTCAATCCTAATATAGGATTGGCAGAGGTTTATACAAACATTCTTCTTTCTCTACAAAGATGTCCTGCCGCTCTAGATAAAGCTCATGTATTGAGCAGTGTGGGCAATTCCCAAGAATGGTGTTCGTGATATTGTTGGGCAGGCAGAGGTAGATGAACCCGATATAAGACTAGATGAAATCAATTAAGTTGAACCAAAGAAACATAAATGTTAGTGACATTTGTGCATTTGAAGTTGTTGCTGCTGCTAAGTAAATCTGTGTCAAATCTGTCAGGAAAAAAATTATATCTTGCCGACCGTGAAAGAGAATAAATGAAAATGATTACATAACATGATGAACATCGGAAAAGTTATGAAGCACAAATAATGGAGGCGAATGGAATGGAAAACAAAATTAGCAAGCGATTGGTTTCTAGCCAATGAGCATGATGATGAGGCAGCCCGCTTTTTGATGCGTTTGGAAAAAAAAAACCCTCATTGGTAAAATACCAATCGCTTGTTGCTCAGCGATGGAGTATAAATCCAGCTTTATATTAAACTTAATTGACCTTTTCGGTAAATCCCATAAGCCTCTATGAGTACACCTGAAATGTCGTCATTTGACGTCACGCCGACTTGCAATGCGTAGTACGATGTTTGCTTAAGGGGGCGCAACACTAAATAAGCGTCCCATAGGATAACGTGTGATTTTGGCCTACTTCGAGCGCCATTCCTGACGTCCCTGCAATACTTGGCAAAATAAATTTGGTATCAAATTAAAGCTCTGTTTCTGTAGATTTCAAAACTTTTGTCGGCATATATCGATGACCGTTGACTTTTTCGCTATTTCGCGGTGCAAAAATACGGCCTAAAAATATACTAAATTCACCACTCACATTTCAAAATCGGAAGTTGTCTTCATCCGCCACAGAGAATTGCTTTTGAGATAAAATGTCCGTTTTTTCTGCATGTTATCATTGAAGACACTTGTCGAATTCATATGAGCTGATATTGAGTGATTTAAAGTGAACATGTCGGTAGATATGGTCGCTACAATCTCATACTCACTATGGACTATATTAGCCGAA
The DNA here is from genome assembly GCF_039555335.1 of Amphiura filiformis. Taxonomy (NCBI): domain Eukaryota; kingdom Metazoa; phylum Echinodermata; class Ophiuroidea; order Amphilepidida; family Amphiuridae; genus Amphiura; species Amphiura filiformis. The sequence goes on from NW_027305502.1 coordinate 904,071, forward strand.
TTTCGTTCTTACATAAAATGCGTAGTGATTTAGTGTTGCGCCCCTTATAAGGATTTAAAAGTTTTCAAAATCCACATTTGTCACTTATTAATTAAATTAGAGAAAATTTGTAGCTCAACACCGAAAATTTCATGTCTCTGCGACATTTCGTTCAAGAGATATGTTGTTTTAAAGATCAGTGCCGAAACGCGGAAAATCGAATATTTCGACTTTTCCTCCAATATGCGAGAGTTTGCACAAAACTCACTAAAACTAGTGACAGACAACAATTTAAGCACGTCTTTGAACCAAGTTTAATTTCTTTTCTAGATTATCTGTCTTGCCATTTTGTTTTGGAAAGCACTTGTTAATGAGTGTGAAGTACAAACACCCACCCCCCTGTTTCAGTAGTAACAATTATGATCTTTTTGCATAGGCCTACTGAATATGCAGCAAAACGGCTTCATGCAGATTAACAATGCCTATTAACTTTAAAACCCATTTTTGAGCCGTTTTGAAGATTTTTGGATACAATTTCTAGACTTTGCAGGCGCCTGCTCGGCCAATAAAGCATTTTTCCCAATTATAATTCATCAGGGTGACTTTTCGTAATTCTTGTTTATCATCATGATTGAAATAGAACACATTTCATGACGCGCATTTCTTATTTTACGCGAAGAATGTAAAAGAACGCGTTCATAATGACGGCCGTTACAAGGGGCGCAACACTAAATAAGCGTCCCATAGGATAACGTGTGATTTTGGCCTACTTCGAGCGCCATTCCTGACGTCCCTGCAATACTTGGCAAAATAAATTTGGTATCAAATTAAAGCTCTGTTTCTGTAGATTTCAAAACTTTTGTCGGCATATATCGATGACCGTTGACTTTTTTCGCTATTTCGCGGTGCAAAAAATACGGCCTAAAAATATACTAAATTCACCACTCACATTTCAAAATCGGAAGTTGTCTTCATCCGCCACAGAGAATTGCTTTTGAGATAAAATGTCCGTTTTTTCTGCATGTTATCATTGAAGACACTTGTCGAATTCATATGAGCTGATATTGAGTGATTTAAAGTGAACATGTCGGTAGATATGGTCGCTACAATCTCATACTCACTATGGACTATATTAGCCGAATTTCGTTCTTACATAAAATGCGTAGTGATTTAGTGTTGCGCCCCCTTAACGATGTTCGCATCGGCGCAGATCGGCGTGACGTCAAATGACGACATCTCAGGTGTACTCGCAAAGACTTATGGGATTTACCAAAAAGGTCACTGTCAAGAAAGACACTGAAAGAAAGACATCTTCGAATAACCTACAAACCTACTTAAAGGAGTATTTCGTGATCCTAGCATCCTCTATTTATGTCATTTTTCATTAGATATCCACGAAAAAACTTATTCCCAAAATTTCAGTTGATTCCGATTTTGCGTTCGCTAGTTATGCATGATTATGTGTATTACACTGCTCCACAGACAATGCGTTGTAATTTCGTTCTGGTGCACCAGAACGAAATTCAAATTTCACGATATCTTTGCTAAACGAATTAATCTGCAAGAAATATTTTGTACATAAACATTATGTAGCCAGAGGTTTCCAGTGATATAAAAATCTCAACTTTTTTGGAGAAAAGTGGGGGGATGAGGCTGTGGATCACGAAATGCCCTTTTAATTGACAAGAAAGACACTGAAGAAAGGCATCCTCGAATAACATACGAACGAGATATATAAAAGTTACTGTTCTATGAGAAGATAATTGAAAAGTTTAATGTTGTAGTTCATGATCAGATATGAATTAATAATGACAATTATGGTGATGAATGGAAGGACGAAAACATGACGTACATGTAGTAAATGATGGTCGATGACGGAGTTAGTTTGCAGGAGTTCATTAGTTATCATAACAACGGCGAATACTATTGGAATTGGTAGAATGACAGAAAGATCAAGGGTATCTTTTGAACATATTGAACTTGCTGCCTATTCACTCTATAATCGTACATTGTAAAGTCGACTTAAATCGCGAATCGTCACTAAGCGCCATCGTCCTTCTCCTCTATTCGGTTATTGGAATGGATCTTTCGTTATCTCTCTCCCCTTTCGTCCTTTGTATAAACTCGTCGTCCTTCTCTTCATCTTTGTTACCGCCCTCCTCTCACCGTCCTCTTCGTCATTATTGTCTTCCTCCTCATCTTGATTAGGCAATAGAACCAAATTAGTTTGGTCTTTCGATCGATCACCGATGTGGTCGATCCTAATTATTTATAAAATCAATTAATTGACTATTGTTAATTGTGATTACATATACAAATACAAACTTATCAGTAATTCCGATCGAAGCAGCATCGATGGCCGATCCAAATATCGAACAAATTTGGTTCTGGTGCCTTACCAACATCATCATCATCATCTATCTCCCTTTTTGCCTCTGTAAGGAACTTGTCCTCCTCTTCCACATCGTTACCTTGGTTTCCATCCTCCTCTCATTGACATCATCATCATCTCTCTCTTTAATCCTTTAAGGAACTCAACGTCCTCTTTCTCCTCATCGTTACCGTCCCCCAGACTTAGTCCTCCTCATTGTTACCGCCCTCCGCTTCTTCTTCATCGTCTTGCTCCCATGAATCATTACCAAATTTTTGTTTCAGGTATAGTTGTACAGTTCTTGTTTCAAAATCCACATTTCAAGGACAAATAAATGAAAAAAGAACGATTTAAAAAAGAGGTCATCGAACGTTTATCATTCTATAAACTTCCGTTTCCATGGTTATTAAAATCTCATCAAAAGTCTAAAACGGTTTTCCCAATTCAAGTATTGTCAATGATGCGCATCGTTAGTCTTCTGCAGCTGGTTTCTGTGGTTCCCAAAGCTCATCGTTCCTAACAAGCCTGTATGTTCGTGATAACCACATGCAGTCTGGGCCCGAGTCTAGCGCATTGTATGCCATGCATGGGAACAATCACATAGTCCCACACAGTGTCCTGGGGGCACCTGCATACGAACCCCACTAGAGCTGGGACCCTCTGGTATCACTTGACGGGAATTCAACCGTGTATAAATGTGGATCTGGGTGGGCTCCTGTGTTCCTAACATTGAAACATGTCAACATCATGAAAAGAAGAAACATAGCTGATAGCTATGTGTTCAACTTCATGAACTTGAAGTTTAGGGGTACCTGTGAAGAGTGATGAGTTACCGCCTCCTATACATGGACATAATAATCATGTGGACGACCGAACTTGAGATGGAAGCCAGGATGAAGGAGACACGAATATTAAACACAGCACGTTGGCAACTAAAGGGGCACATAGACATAGAAATACAGACATGACATGTAGAAATAGGGTTCATTTTTGAAAGAAAGTGTAAAGATAGCATCACATTCATCTTTGAAGGGGGTGGGAGGGGAGGGGGGGAAGAGGAGGGGAGGAGGAGAAGAGAAAGGGGAGGAGGAGGAAGAAGGAAGGGAGAAGGAGGAGGAGTAGCAGGGAGGAGAAGAGGTGGGGAGGAGAAGAGGAGCAGGGATGAGAAGAGGAGGAGGAGGAGGAGGGAGCAGGAGGAAGAAGAGGAGCAGGGTAAAGATGTATCTTTGTGATTCAGTGAAATCAGAAAGGCATTCAGGATGTTTCGCTTTTTTTGGCAGCATATTTTGTTTAGTTCAATCTTTCAAAGTACTGAGGATGGACACGTTTTCTGGAAAACTTCATCTGGTGTTAAAAGTTATGATAATTACAGAATGATACACTGATCGGTTAGCTTGGGCCACTCCCATAAGACGATTTTCAATGGGACCGAAGAAAGGTGCTGGATCCAATCAGTACTCACAATTCGAGGGGTTGGTGACACAAAGACGTAACTCCATTCTTTTGCGAAAATGATATTTTGATATCAAAATGTTCAGAAACATGAGCACTTACCAATAAACACATAAAAGTAACTCAATTTAACATCCAATTGAAATCAATGGTCAGTGACTTACTACAAACTCATTTTTCTCAGAATGGCCAAAATGGAGTTACGTCTTTGTGTCAATGACCCCTCATATTGTTTTCCTTTCCTTTGTTCGTTCTTCGAGCTTTATGTTGCTTAGTTTTTATCAAGGATTTATTTGGATTGAAATGTTCAGTTGATAGATAAAGACAATTCAAACCATATGCGTTGTATCTTTGAATTTCAGCGCTTTGAATCCCTATAGATAAATGACCAAGTGGTGGTATCTCCTACAGTGATCACTGCATGTTTGAAATCATTCACGCTTATTTCATTTCTTCTGAGAACAACTCCGACAAGGGACATGTCTATAGCCCTTGTGGTTTGGACATGTTGAATGATATACAAACGTTTAGAACCCAGAGGTTTCCATCAAATTTTATGTAGCTCTCACCAAACGAAATTTTAAGTTTTGATCCATGTTGCACAACACGGAAACTGGAGAAAACTTTATTTAGTTTTAATCAACTGACTTGCTGTTGCTGGTTGATGTCAAAGTGCCTTCTGATTTGAACATGTTAATTTTTAATTATATTACAGTATTGGCAAATTAAAGACAAGTTTTGATGTTTTGAAAAACAGATATTACATGTCAATAACTGTGAGATATGATTTCCATTTCCATGGTAACAAGATAAAAACTTGAGCAGATGGTGTTATGGTGTAACCATGGTAACGTGTCTTCCACCGCCTCCTGGTTCTGGTTTTAGTTCGGGTTGACTTACGGTTCCTCACAATGTACTTTTAAATGCAACACCGTTTAATGTCAAACGCACATTGCAGGCTTTGTTGCAATCCATTTGAAAAACTGAACATATATATATATTTGAAGGAGTAAATGAGAAACTATAGGGAGAAGATAGAGGAAGATATGGAGAAAGAAAGAGAGATAGAGAGGGTGAGGGGAGGGAGAGAGGGGAAGGGGAGGGAGAGAGAGAAAGGCACAGAGAAAAAGAGAAAGAGAGAGATAGAGAGGGGAGGAAGGGAGAGAGGGGGAGGGAGAGTGGAAGGGGAGAGGGAGGGAGAGAGAAAGGCAGAGGGAAAGAAAGCTAGATAGAGATACAGAGGGGAGGGGATGGAGAGAGGGAAGGGAGAGCGGATTGAGCTGTGAAGATGGGGAAAAAGGCTTATGGACAGCTGTCCCCTTTGTCAGGGGAAAGGTACTCTCCTGCACATTTTAAATAATTGCCAAAATATGCTGGACAGGTATCTATGGAGACACAACAACCTCATCCGTATTTTTCTTTCCACATTTCAACAGTCGGAGGCATTTCGTAATTCTCATATTAAAATCTATGCCGATCTGGAAAATTATACCATAGGAGGGGGGGACCATACCACCCAATATCATTTCCACGTCTCAAAAACCGGACATTGTGTTATACTGGCCTTCTGACAAGCGAGTCATTCTCTTTGAGTTGTCGGTACCATTTGAACCAAACATCAGTAAAGCTCATTACACCAAACTTGATCGCTATTCTTCCCTGGTTGCCGACATCACTAACGCCGGGTACTGTTGCTCACTTGTTGCTGTTGAAGTAGGCTCAAGAGGCTTCATTGACGCCGACAACAAGAATAGTCTGACTCGTCTGTCAAAAGATCTCAATCTTCCCACAAAGTATTCTGATCTCAAGACCCAGTTGATTAAATCGGCGCTAATGTCATCTTATTCCATTTTCATCGCCAGATATGAAACATCTTGGAATGTAAATGAAATTATTTAACTTTTTCTTCCCGCCATGAGTACTTCCATTTTTGTTTATTTATTTAAATGTTTGTATTTTTGTCCTGCCTTGCCTGCAACCGGAATGGGTTGCAGTAGATCTGGGCTTTATATGTGTTTTTCTTTATGTTGAATAAAGATGATTTATATATAATACAGAGGGGAGGGGATGGAGAGAGGGAAGGGAGAGCGGATTGAGCTGTGTCTTTAACTTGTGTTCTCAGGCACAAGGCACATGCATGTTTCTGGTTCTGTATTTAACAGAGATGCCAATGGGTTGAGAAAAAAATCTGAAAGTTGCGAACGTAGGAGCGAAGCGACCAAAGTCTCGCCCCTACGGCCGGGGGTCCAGGTGCAAATCCCTGGTGGGGGTCGAGGGGGGCGAAGCCCCTTTAAGCCAGAGGGTTTCTACACATTTTACACTGCAGGAGACACCATTTCTGAGGGTAAAATTACATTCAAATGGATTAAAAAATAAGGTTATTTTGAGAAAACAAGCCTAGATAACAGCCTTGAAGACTATCTATTATACATGTAATATTCTTCAAGGCTTGTTTTCTCAAAATTATACCATAAAATATGCAAATTAGGTACCTAAACCCAGGCAATTTTAGCAGAATTAGCACCCCAAAAGGCCATTTTAAACATAAAAACCTGTTTTAGACTTTTTTTGAAAAATGCTTCCTTCATCCCAAAAAAGTGGTTTTAAATGTTCAGTTTCCTATACTTTTGTACATGAGAGACATTCTCCAAAGTTTTTTTTGGCCTAATAACATGGCCTACATGGCTGAAATGGATATATATAATGCGCAATATAAAAACGATGATTCATCAAATTTTTGACCCCCTCCTATTGTTTTGTTAAATTTTCAAAAAATTTTTTGGCCAAAAAAGCAAGTTATATGCCCTAAATTACTTGTTATTTAATGTTGGAAACCATAGAAATACTGCTACTTAAAAAAAATGCCAATTTATGTTTACAAAGTTAGATAAAGTTGTACATTTTAATTACTTTTACTTCTACTGAATGTATAGACCACTTGACATCACTGTTTATCAACAAAGGCGAGGGACTCATCTGTCGATATGGTCGAACGAGCCGCTACACTGTTCAATGGCTTTCCTGTACTATATGAAATGTGGCGGGCGATTTAAAATGCACGTGCCCTTAGCAGACTACGATGCGTACGCACACTGCAGGGCAAAGAACAATGGAAATTGCCATAATGCGCACGAATACTGCCGGGCAATGACGTCACATGGCAAGTGGTCTATACTAATTCAATGTGTTCCTGACTGTTCAAAAGAAGCAAAAGTAATCAAAATGTACAACTTTATCCAACTTTGTAAAATAAAATTGGCATTTTTTTTAAAGTAGCAGTATTTCTATGGTTTCCAACCTTGAATAACAAGTAATTTAGGGCCTATAACTTGCTTTTTTGGCCAAAAATATTTTTTGAAAATTAAAAAAAAAATATATATTTAGAAAAAATTTTTGTTGAAAAATACCAAAAAATCGGAATTCCGATTAAAATCGGAAGATTGGCATCTCTGATTTAAAGTACACACTCCCCCTGTCGAAGATTTTGAACATATCTTCCAGGGTGGTATGAATTTCAAATGGAATAAGTGCATTAGTGGAAGATTCAGATTGAATCTTTCTCAGTGTGTGTATTAGATTCTAATGGAGATGCCTTATGTGTTCATTCCATTTGAAATTCATACTCCCCCTGTGGATGATATTTCCAAAATCTTCTACAGGTGGAGTGTGGATTTTAAATAGAATTAATATAGTGTATAACTTTATTTAGTCACTTCATGAATTCGACTGTACACTGTGTTCGCAGTTCTTTATACTTCTACATCAAATATTTTCGGGCTCATTTTCTCGGCTCATATTTCGCTCCACATTCCCCTCACATATTTCATAATGTACACTAGTGCTAATTAAATAAGATTTGGTTTTGAAACTATTGCAAAACCAATTCTTGTCTTATACATCCAAAATGCAGCTACAAATTTAACAGCACTTTATTAGCCAAGTTTATTGCCTTGCAAAGTATAGTCATTGTGAGCGTCACAGTTAAAGGAATACTATCAGTGATTAGCAAAATCAGAAAAAAAAATCTATCAAAATTTGATTTTTACACATTTGTAAAATATTTATGTGTAGGGGTGTGCTAACCCAGCAAACACAAAACCTATTACATAAAATGTTTTATTGTCTGGTTATTAGAGTATAAGGGTATAAAATGTTTTAATAACGCTCCAAAAATATTTTTCAAAGTTTGATGCAAAACTCACACTAAAGCAAATGTTTTGAGGCAACATTTGAAAATGTTCTAAAAATGTGATCTGCTCCCACAAAATGAGTTCAAACTGTTGAGTTGCTGTTCTCTGTTTCAAGACACCTGGTATGTCCTTTGTGAATAGGGACATAATATGCTAATATGCTATACATGGTATTCAATTCTGCCCACATTAACAAAGGATAAATACAGGTGTCTTCAACATCAACTCAACATTTGGAACGTCTCGAAACTTTACGACTTTACGCCAGTGGTGGCGCCACGGGAGGGCGATGGGAGTCAGGGTCTGATGGGAGTCAGAATTCTGTTCGTCCTCCCAGTTGTCCCCCGTAAAAACCTAAAATTATGAAAATTTCCACTTATGGCAGCAATTTTGCACAACATTTGTTGATTTTACCACCCCTGACATCACTTTAACCCCAAGCCCACCTCCTATGAAAAAAAAAAAAATCCTGGTGGCGCCACTGCTTTACGCTAATTTCGTGGGAGCAACTTTGCTTGCAATTGATGAGATAGTGCCTTTAAAGGAGTTGGAAGCCAATAACGATGCTAACCCAGGTGTTGAATTTCTTTACCCAGCTTGGCAAAGCCTATAGGGGAATTCATATTACAACTAGCGTTGTGTGATTCAACAACTAACATTACTATAAACAGTCAAAGAAATTACTTTTCATGCCACTGTAGGGCTGATCCAGTTGAAATCCACACACCCCCTATGGAAGACATGATCTTAATCTCCCACACAGGGAGTGGAAATTTTAAATAGAGTTACTCATTCAGGTAATTCATCATGACTCCCTTTGTGGAAGATTAAGGTCATGTCTTCCATAGGGGGTGTGGACGACAACTAGAACAGCCTCTGTACTATTTCCAGTCTAAAATAGCACGCACAAACGACAAGAGCTATAATTAACTACATGGGAGGGAAGAGGTAACACAAACCAAAAGGGCCCCAATAAAGCATGCCAATGACCTTTGACTAGTTTCAAATAGTTGCTCCGAGCTAATAAACATTGGATGGAGGAGGAGTAAAGAAGGTATATGTCATTGGTTGTTGTTGTTACTGTTGTTACAAAATGCGACTGTTTGACTTCAACAAAGTGCCTCTTGCAATAGTGTGGGTTGAGAGTATGAAACCATCTTTTAGATTTTGGTTACGGTTAGTAAAACGCTTGTGGCACAACATGATGTGTGTGTGAAATAGGGGCGTAGTCATAGGTCAGGGGGCAGAGTGTGCCCTGCGGAAAATATTTTTTGATAAAATAAAAAAAAAAAAAGTGAGAACTTGATGATTGAATGTGAGAAGGTCGTAAATGCACAGAATTATGAAGCACTTATCAACTGCTCAGTGCTGGAAATGGGCAAGTGCCCTAGCTGTAAACATTTGGCAATTTACACATAGTATATTGCATTCACCTACACATGGCAGTTTCTTTGCCTTAAAACAAAGCCAGTTTCGGAACAAAACTGACCCCCGACAGAAAAAAAAAGAAAAAAGGGTAGAAAAAAAGCAAAAAGGCTTGAACTAAATTGAGAAATATATCTGTGGGAAATGGGTTTACAAAATATTCATTTGGGGTTGTACTTGTAGTTTTAACCCCCTGAGCACTACCTGCCGATGTAACATTGCCTCTGATTGGTTAATTACATGATATCTTCACTTTAGTCACCAATCAGAATAGAGCTTTGCAAATAATTCACTCCAATTTTTTTGTGTGGTGAAATTATTCTAACAATGTTGCTGATTGGTCTAATTGATAATTATAAATTCTTTTTGGCCAATCGGCAGGTAGTTCTCTTTGGGTTAAACAGTAGTGTTTTTCAACTTTTTTTCACCAACTCCCTTTGAAATATCAATTTTTCTACCGAACTATGAGAAATATTTCAAAGCGGCAATATGGTATGATCACTGACCTGAGCATGATCAACCAAGGCTGTAATTATAGTTGTAAACATGATTAAATGATGTCTTTGTGGTTAAACCATACTTAGATATGGTTGACCACCAGTGATTTGGTTAACCATAAACACAAACCATGGAAGTATAGCCAACCATGGAGCTATTATTTTACAAACAGGCTTAGATGTAGTTGACCACACTTGACCACACTAGGGAACCACACTACTCTGGTTGACCACACCACATGGACAATTAACCACAGTTCACCATGATTGACCATGATGAACCACCCTTACATGTAAATTGGTATTGGTAGTATTCCTTTGATTTTGTCCCATTAAAATATCCAGCCAAATATTTTGTGGGTCGCTGGCTGCCCTGATATTTAAGATTTTAGGCTTTTTTTGTAATTTTTAGTCCATTTTTGTCAAAGTTGTCCTCTTGAAAGTTGCTTGCCCCCCTCTGAAAAAGTCCTGGCTATGCAGTGGCGTACATTTCTTTTTTAAATATCTTGAAATATAGTGAATCTAGCACCTTTTGGCGACAGAATACATTTATGGGACAAATGTGTGTGAAGCGCGTGAAAATGTTTGCCATATTGAAGCTAAACTGATGAAATATGGTGTAAAAGTTGAATAAATCCAAGCAAAGTGCACAAAAATTTGCACTTTTAGGTCTAAAATGGCCAAATATGAGGTTAATTTGGTCAGAAACCCACATATAGGTGTCAACATTGGGGGAATTTATCCCCCCGGATCTATGTCTATGTGGCTATGCCAGCACCTGTGAGGTACCCCATAATAAAGGAATCTGCTTGTGTAATGTGCTACAATACTCAGGGTAAACAAAGTCAGACTGCAGCATACACTATGAACCCAAAATGGCCTCAATTCAATGTCAGAGTTCATTAACTGCCATTCACTAATGAAGGCTCAAAATTTGACCTCAAGTTAAAGACTATGAGTTTTATCCCCAACATATTCAAAGGTCATTCCTTGAATGTATAGACATTAGGGTTAAAGAACTGTGCCCTGATAGATGAGCTTATTTGGATATTACAGTGAAACTCTCATCATTGGAGTACTACCTGAAGCAAAGATCGCACTCATCAGTGGCTCAAAGGAGCAACAATTACACACTTGTATTGTACAAAAAGCCTTGCAGCAACCCAGGCTATTCCAGTTGAAAAACATACACCCCCTATGGAAGACATGACCTTAATCCACCACATAGTGTGAATTTCAAATGGGGTTACCTGAATATGGGTGACTCCATTTGAAATCTACACCCCCTGTGTGGGAGATTAAGATCATGTCTTCCATAGGGGGTGTATGGATTTTAACTGGAACAGCCCAATGCACCTTGCATAGAATGCTATCATCATGTGCGACAATAGTCTCACTGGTAAGATGCTATTAGTTATTAGGAAGAGCTTACAGTATGGTACAATTACTGCCTTCCCATGTGACATGGCAGTATTTGCTTAGTTAGTTAATACCAGTTACTGCCCTTTACTCTGGGAGGATTAGTAAAAAGGGGAATGACGGTATCTACTTTATGTTCGCTTGAGAAGTGTTGCTTCAAATTTGCTCACCTATAGCTTCACAGTGGGCTATTCCAGTTGAAATCCATACACCCCCTATGGAAGACATGTGAGATTCCACATCAGAGGTTCATTCTGGTGGGTTTTTTGCTGCATCATGATATGTGCATAGAAAGGTGCAGCTTCAATCAATAGTTTTTTATGTGTTACTCTCTTGATTGCTGCAGCGATGCCGACCCCGATGATCAATCAAATAAACAAAGGGCTATTCCAGTTGAAATCCATACACCCCCTATGGAAGACATGACCTTAATCTCCCAGGAGCTCAAGATTTCAACTTCAACCCTCTGTGTGGAATAATTAAGGTGATGTTTTCTATATGTGTATGGTTATCAACTGGAATAGTACATTCTGAGGTTCAAAGTTATCAAAATGCAGTAGAAATCGGTGAAGCATGACACTGTGCAAAGCAATGGAAGTTCGGAAGTAACCACATCCGATTAGGATGATCAAAAGTCTTGTTAAAACTGCACTTCGACTAAATTTCAGACTGTTCAATAAGGTAACCTTTGCTCTAACAGTGGCATTTGACACATCAAAATAACTATCATCAAAATATAAACATCAACAGAATATTTAACATATATTGCATAAAATGTCAATGCTGATCTACTGAAAAACGACAGCTTAGGATTCTAGCCTCGAATGCTTAACTTGTGGGCAATTTTTTATTTTTGTGTAGCAAGTATTCAATTTAAGTGCTATCTACTGAATATTACATGTATTGCTATCTACTGAAGATAGCACTTATATGTTGCAACTAATAAGCAATGTTATCTACGGAAGAAAACAGTTTCAAACTGTATGGTTGTGTAGCAAGTATTTAAAGTGAGTGTTTAGCTACTAAATATAACATTGCCTGTTGCTATCTACTGAAGATAGCACTTTAAAGTTGCAACTAATAAACAATGCTTTGTATAAAGTGTAGCAAGTATTCCAATTAAGTGTTTATCTATACTGAATATAACATTGCATGTGTGTTGCTATCTACTGAAGACAGCAATTTGGCATAGCAAATAATAAACAATGCTTTCTACAGAAGAGAAGTTTCTATGTGTATATTTGTGCAGTAAGTATTCAAATCAAATGTCTGCTGAATATAACATTGTCTGTTGTGTTGCTATCTACTGAAGATAGCACTTTTATGTTGCAACTAACAAACAATGCTTGTTACAGAAGAGAAATTCTGATTTGTATAATTGTGTACTAAGTATTCAAATTATGTGTTTATATACTGAAGATAACACTGCACATTGCTATCTACGGAAGATAGCACTTTTGCATACTAAGTAATAAACATGCTTCCTACTGAAGTGAAATTTCAATTTGAATATTTATGTTGCAACTAATAAACAATGCTTTCTACTGAATGGAAGTTTGAATTTGTATTTTTGTGTATCAAATATTCAAATTAAGTGCTATCCACTGAATATAACATTGCCTGTTGCTATCTAATGAAAATAGCAATTTTGTGTTGCAACTAATAAACAATGCTTTCTACTGAAGAGAAGTTTGAATTTGTATTTTGGGTATAGCAAGTATTCAAATCAAGTGTTATCCACTGAATATATGTGACATGATCTGGTCCATGGGGGCCAAATGAGGCATTTTTGAAAAATGAGTTACTATAATCATTACCTTCTACAAACCATACTTGGTTCTAAAGTTATATATTTTTATATTGTCTATTTTCTTATGTATTTTTTTCTACTCCATATTGTTGCCTTTATCTCAATTTCTAATTGGCCGCCTTTGGACCCAGATTCTATGGACCAGATTGGTAGCTGTGATTGGTAGCTCTTGTTGTCGGCGCGAATGTTAAATTCGCCTGGTCGATTTTTTGTAGGGTAGGTTACAACAATAATTAAAACTGGTTATATTTTAACAACGTTTAATGGCATAAAATAACATAAAATGCTATTTTGATTTGTTCAAATTATTAAATACGACGGTAATGAATGACAATAATAACTTTGCACCATCTATTTTGAGTTCATTGTGTGAAATTGTCGGGTTTTGTTTTGGGCCTCGGAAAACCCTCGGAAAAATACCTCAGCCCAAAACAAAACCCTCCGATTTCACAATGACCTCAAAATAGATGGTGCCCAGTTATTATTGTCTAAATAATTTGCTGAAGAGAAGTTTGAATTTGTATTTTTGTGTAGCAAGTATTCAAAGTAAGTGCTATCCACTGAATATAACATTGCATGTGTGTTGCTATCTACTGAAGATATCACTTTTTAGCAGATACATACACACACACAGAAGGAATATGCAATCGCAATATCTCCCTTTTGCTTTTGATTTTCACCCTGCAAAACCTTTTAAGGCTCATACAAAATAAGTATATATTATCAGTAACATTTGGTTCAAACATGTACGACTTACACTATGGACCACAATGGCCTCATCCAAATGGCATGGTTCAATAACCTTAATTAAACAAGCATCACACAAAATTAGACGTAAAGTTGCAGAGTTTTTGTACCCAAATTTTCAAAGGTCATTCAATGAATGTGCAAATGTATTGGGATTAAAGGCCTATTCAGTGAGCCCAGAAAAGGCATAACAAATTTAAAATTGTTCATTTGCCTAAGAGTGAAGGATAAGTCATTAAAATTGCCTTTGCTATGAAAAATTTGGCCAAAAAAACAAGGAAAACAGCAGTATTGATAAAGTGGAAGCCCCATTCAAATACATGTAGTTAATTTCTCTACTTCAGTTTAAAAATGACAGATTTACATGTAAAATGTCTCATTTTGTCTTTAAAATACAACTTTTAATTCACAGCTTTTGGCTTAACCACTAGCAGGCTATGTTAGCACATCTATGTACTAACAAAGGTACCAAATAACTGAATTTTGATGATTTTTACGATCCTCCGGATGAGCAAATCACCGAATATACCTTTAAAGAACTGTGCCCTGATAGTAAGTTGTGGATCCTATATTAGCTCTAAGCCACCAAAATAAACGTAAAAGGAAAAAAAAACCTACACAATGTTTTACTACCTGATCCTCTAAGTAACTTGGCGGAATGAAAAGGTCATGGCATTTTCTTCTTTACACTTATTTTATTATTCCTGTCGTCATTGGTTGTTGAGCGGAATAGTCATTTGGCTCTTCCATTTAAAATCTACCATCCCTCTGTGGAAGATTTAAGGGGGTACTACACCCCTGTGGTAAATTGGTGACTATTTTTGCATTTTTCTCAAAAAATAATAATACACTGGTAACAAAAGTTATGTAGATTATTGGGGCAAGGATCCCAATTACTACACTGAAATTTCAGTGACTCAAGACAAGCAGTTTAGTGTTAATGATGGGAAATGAGGTACATAGTAGCGGTACCTAATTTCTTATCATAAATAACGAACCGCTTGTCTTGGGTCACTGAAATTCCAGTGTAGTAATTGGATTCCTTGCCCCTATAATATACATAACTTTTTTTGTTACCACTGTGTTATTAGTTTTGAGAAAATGCAAAAATAGACACAAATTTATTGAAGGGTGTAGTACCCCCTTAAGAAAATTCTTCCAAAGAGGGTTAATGTTATTCAAATGGAATGGGTTATGATTCATTATTTTGAAACCCATACTACCCCCTGTATTATGGCTCTAAGTATATCATCCTCAACTGGATTATTTCAAATGGAAGTTACAAATTGTATAGTTTATTCGAAACATACGCCTTCTGTGGAACACTTCTGTGGAAGTACACAGGGGGAGTATGGATTTCAACCAGAATAGCCCATTTTGGCATTCAAGGAGAGTGAGAAAAAAAAAGCAATTCTTGCCACTCTTGTGGATCCCGCTTACTGTTACAAAACCACTCACTGCTTGGTAATGTCATACATTTTAATGAAATATCATAAAAGTGGAAATATTCACGCAACATTTATTTTTGCGCTTTTCAAACAACTGTGAAAATAACAACATGCAAATATATTTCTTTTGTGTATAAGGATATTTCAATGTAAGGAAATTTAGAATCGTGCATTTATAAAAGAGGGATACAGTTTAAAATTGGCAAAGTGCGAAAAAATTGATCATGCGAAAAATTAATTGCGCGAAAATTTCCACTTTTACAGTATTGCGTACTTGGTACGAAAGTGATGGGTAGAATACTAAAAAGCTGTAAAATATCACTTGTATTTATTTTATAAATTATGTGTACACAAAAACAAGTTAATATACATTATGCTTCTGTATGCATACAAATATTTCACGATATTAACCAGCTTGCTCGGTGGTGTTCCATCTATTGCACTTACCCATTTCTGACGTAAAACGGCACAAGCTCACAAAATCCATATTTGTTTATTCAGGGCCTTTCAGTTCCAGTCAATTTTCTCTGCATAGAAAATACCAATTTGCCTTTTCTTTTGTAATTATTGGGAGTTTATTCACCAGATAAGAAATTGAATTTTTGGAATTGTTTAACTGACTGGTATATGTATTTAATGGCAGGCTTTGTGATTTTCTCCATTTGAACGCAACAGTAAATGTCCCCTTCATGCCAGAGGGCGTGAGATGGAACAGCCAAATCTCAGCAAAAATAACCAATGCAATGAAATGATCTACTGCATGTTATGTCATGCCGATCCACCGAATACTAATAATTGCTAATAATAGTTAGGCATCAATAATGGTTTCTGATTCTTTGAAATGTCACTTTCCCATTTTAAAACAGAAATCTTAAAATTTCTGTTTACTGAATTTTAAGTATATGTGTTACAAAAATGAGTCCAAGAGAAATGAAATTCAAAGAAACTTGAAGAAACAAACACCTTGCGCTATTCTAGTTGAAATCCATAAACCCCCTATGGAAAACATGACCTTAATCTCCCACACAGGGGGTGTAGATTTCAAATGGAGTCACCCATTCAGGTAACCCCATTTAAGATTCACACTCACATATCCGCCTCTAGGTAGTTGTTGATCCATTTATGTAGTTATACTAACTATTTAGTTCAGAAAATCTCTTAAAATCCCATTAATATACAATAGATTCAAATTGCATTTGAAAATGACTTAATGGCCTCCTGTGCATCAATTCTATTATTTTGTCATGACAAATAAAAAAAGGCTATTATCTATGCCTTTTAAGAACAAAAGTAAATAAATTAAGAAATACTTTCTTCTTAGAAAAGTAAGAAATAAACACCTCTTTCTCCATCCATCATAAGGGACCATTCACAAACACTTGTTGGGGGCCTGATGCAAAAAGGGGGGAGGGCAGGCCCTGACATTTTTTGACCCTCCTAAGGAGGGGCCCTGAAAAAAATGACCACAAATTTTCCTGGAAAGATTGAGTTTATATGCTTTTCTATGGGGTTGACCCATAATTTTCATGTCAAAAAGGGGGGGGCCCTGAAATTTTCGAGGTCTGTAAAGAGGGAGCCCCAAAAAATTTTCGCAATAAAATTGTTTGCATAAGCCCCCCCCCTTACAAGTGTTTGTGAACGGTCCCTAATTCAAATGCAAGCACACATCATTCATCTGTCTATTCATTTACTTGCCACAATCATCATCCCGCCCACCCACATTACGAATCAAAATGACATCATCTTCGATGGTGAAGTTCAATAACCTCCATCCAACAAGCATAGATCAAAAGTTGACCTCTAGTTTTGCAGTATGAGTTTTTGTACCCAGCACCTTCAAAGGTCATTCTGTGTGTGTAGAAGCCGATTGGGGTTAATGAACTGGGTATTAATGGATGCACATGTTTGAAATCCTAGAGCCAAACTCGGGCCAATTTATTTGGATCTATTTAGGGTCCCTACGAATATTAACGCTGAAATATTATCAGAAGTGTACCTTGAAATTTGATCTAATATCTTCTGGCGGCACGGATTTGGTGGATTGTGATGTGATAAGCGAGAACTGCTATAGTCTCCAAGGGCACAGTTCATTGACCTCCATACACTAAGCAAAGCTCAAAAGTTCACCTCAAGTTGTGGGTATGAGTTTTGGTACCCAATACACGTAAAGGTCATTCTTATGGCTGTACAAAGATATGAGGATTAAAAAACTGTGTCATATAGATGAGCATGTTTGCGATGACTAGTGAAATGGGCTATTCTAGTTGAAATCCATACACCCCCTATGGAAGTCATGATCTTAATCTTCCCACACAGGGGTGTAGATTTCAAATAGAGTCACCCATTCAGGTAACCCCATTTGAAATTCATAGTCATACTGCCTGTGTGGAAGATTAAGGTCATGTCTTCCATAAGGGGTGTATGGTCACAGGGCCATGTTTCCCTTGTAGTTTAGAGCTACAACTCTGGCGGAAATTTGTTGCCACACCAGCACGTTCTGGTGTTAAAAGCATGCAATCGAAGCTAAATACGTGATAGTTCCGTATTATTTTGTATAATAGTCGCAAATGCACATTCAGATTACACTCTCCCCTTCCCCACCCCCCATTTTTCAATGTTGGGAGACTGTAATGTAGAAATGATGACAATTTTGTCCAAATCAACATTGCAATAGGGGAGCAGGGAAGGATGTTGGCCAATTAACGCTCAGGTGTGGCAACATTTTTTGCCAAGGTTGTAGCCTTGACACTTTGATGCATGTGTTTGATGACAGGGGGAGGAGGAGGAGGAGGAGGAGGAGGAGGAGGAGGAGGAGGAGGAGTAGGAGGAGGAGGAGGAGGAGGAGAAACTACATGGTAACAATATACCCTGCATGCTATGCATGCCTGTATAAAACACAAGAATCAGTGATGGCACCAGGAAATGTTGGGGCTAAAATGTGAAAAATTGCCAAAATATACGCCCAAAGTAGTGCAATTTTCAGTGATTGAGGCGGGGAAGGAGGATGTCCCCTTGTGATGATACCACTCAAAAGAATTTGACCACTTTTATGGCAGAACTCAAAATTTTTCTCTGACTCATGAGACTCATAGAGATGGATTGCTTCATGAATGCAATCTTACAATACAACACTAAAGGGCTTATGTCAGGAAAACAGTACTTGTTGAAAGGAATGAATGACATGCAAAATTATATTCCCAACATACACAAGCGACAGTATAATTTGTGTGGGTGGATGGAAATTGGTGTCAATCTTAGTTTCTGTTCATGTTACTTGAGTACCAAGATGAAAAGCTTATGCCAGTGGGAAGGGAAACCCCCCTTTTTTTCTTAAAAGATTTTTATAATAGAGTACTTATAAAACCATGATGGACTTGTTGAGCATTGAATAATGTGCTTCTAGGAAGTCAAAAATAGCACATTTCTGCGGAATTTGCCGATCGCAAGGTAAGAGGACGCAATTCTGTAAAAATTTTATGTATTGGAGGTGTTGTTTGAAAAGAGCATATTGTTCTGTAGAATAAGTGGAGGTTTTAACCCTGTCGACTGCAGACGACATGTTCCAAATTTTCTTTAAAAATTCAAAAATTTCAGAATTGTACATTTGCATGACCATATTTGGAATCAACATGAAAATGAGTATAAAACAAGCCCAATATTGGTTCAGTGGTTCTTGAGATAGCTCTTGATATTTTGAGAAAATATATCTGAAGTTTGGACTTTTTGTGTTGACATGGCTAGCATGCAAAGCATTATGCAAAGCATTAGGGTAAAGCTAATAAATGGAGCGATAAATGGGTCATTGCTTACTTGAAACCACAAATGATTAATATAAATGATGAAGAAATGAAATGATGAAGATGAAATAAAAAGATTTAAATGGTAAACAAGAAGTAGAAAAGGAGATGGAGGAAAGGAAAGAAAGAAAGAAAGAAAGAAAAAAGAGAAAGAAAGAAAGAAAGAAAGAAAGAAAAATGTTTTATGCCTAAAAATATTTTGTGTTTGCTTGCTTGTTGTGTAGTCACTGATTTGTGTGGAAAGAGACCTTTTTGCAGACTGTCATTGATGTTACAACATGGATGAAAGATCTAATCTCTTTCTTCCCGAAAGATCTTACCTCTTCCATGGTTACAAGTAGTACTTTGACTAACAAGGTTACCTGAGTAGTCAATAAAATGGGTTTCTTTGATCCTTATTTCTTCAATTTTGAAACCTTCAAGTGCAATACAACACTATTATTCAACACACATACACTTCAGTGGCGAAGCATCATAGGGGCACGTGCCAACCCAATCAATTGCAAAATTTAGAAAATCCCATAGGAAAATTGCAGAAAAATGGCTTGTGTCCCCCATCGGAACCTGTGCTCCTCCAATTATGGTCGGTGCTCCCATATGATGACCCAAGCTACGCCACTGCTACACTTTGCACAAAAAGTATTCGTACACTGATGGTCGAGTTTCAAAAGTGACGAATTTGGATATTTCCTTCTTCAAGGCAATTACCGCTGCCATTGTAACAGGCTCATTACAGCTCACTGACAGACGAATGTTCACTCCACTGTGCTCATAAGTTTGTGTTTTGAGGGAAAAGTCAATGTAAATTTTTGTCACTTTTGAAAAACCGTCTTTTTCATTTCAATTGCTATAAAGTCTCATCATGTTTGATAAGGTATCAAATTACTCAGAACAAATTGCTCCATCTATCGACTGCTTTAATTGTAATTTAGTTTAAGTGTGTTTCAGGAATTGCTTTTATTTTAAATATACAAATACTCTTTGTGCGCAGTAGAGATACATCAATAAGACTTAATGGGCTATTCCAGTTGAAATCCATACACCCCTTACTGAAAGCATGATCTTCATTTCCCACACAGGGAGTGTGCCTTTCAAATGGGACTACCTGAATGGGTGACTACATTTGAAATCTACACCCCCTGTGTGGGAGATTAAGGCCATGTCTTCTATAGAGGGTGTATGGATTTCAACTGGAATGGCCAATCACAAGTTAGCACTTTTTCTGTTTTTTTCTTAATGTATATGAGATACTTTATTTCAATTGCACTTTTTAGACACCTTTGTTATAATTAGGCCTATAAGTTTATCTACAAAATGTTATTACATGAATAGTTTGATATAACCTTGGATTGATTGAGCCCATATTTATTGGTCGAGCTATGAGTTTTTAAATAAAACTCATAGGGGGACCAATAAATATTGGGCATAAAAGCATCCAATTTTATCATTATTATGGTTTGGATCCAATATTTTCACACAATTGGATTCATCAAAATATAATAATGTCAACACTTGGGCCTAAAAAAAGATTGTTTGATTGGCGTAACTTTTTAGGGTAGGTAGGTAGGTAGGTAAGGGTTTTTTTTACTTTTAAAGCTGTAAATTGTGTTTGATAAAGGCCTTAGTACTTTTTACTTTTTTTTAAAAATTAATTAATTAATCTTTTTTGCAAAAGAAAAAGTCAGGGTCAGGCCTATCTTTAGGGTCGGTCGGGTTACGCCAATCAAACAATTTTTTAGGCCTTACTGTATAATCCTCTAATAGACTAATAAATGCCCCTGGGGCATAACTTTTTTTTTTCTCGAAATGAGGGACATTTATTATGGTCATTTTACCTCAATAATTCCCGGAAAAATCAGCAGGTAAGCTTAAAAATCACGCCGAAATGACAAACGATGAACTTATAGGATCAATGACTTCCAGTTCACTTCCGGGTTTACTGTGTAATGTAATACCAACGCCAATGTTACCAATCGTGTGTGGACAGTGGTAAGCTTACTTACACAAGATAGCATGGAAATATCAGCATTTTTGAAACATCTTGGTTGAAAAAATGGTGGAGGCGACTCTTCGAGGATATACTGAAATTGTTGATTATATCATGGTGCAGTTAGACAAAATGTTGTGTACAGAAATCTCTGAATGGGCCTTTAAGCCAGAATGGAGCACCTAGAAAAATGCACATTAAAACAAGAACTGTCTTTAAAGAAGACAATGCCAAAGATGAAGATCATGAAATTCTTTCACTCTAAAAATCTGTGTAACTAATCTAAATAGAGCATTTAGATCCATCAGCAATCAGCATTAAACTTACATCTCCTTCAGCCCTACAGACTTTTCTTACCATATCTTAGATTGGCTCAATACATGATATACCCCTCTTTGTAACCAATCAACATAGTTCTTAAAAGGGCATTTCATGATCCACAGCATCATCCCCCCACTTTTCTAAAAAAAAAGTTGAGATTTTTATAGCACTGGAAACTCGGGCTGGAAACCTACATAATGTTTATGTACAAAATATTTCTTGCAGATTAATGCATTTGGCAAAAATATCGCCAAATTTCAATTTAGTTCTGGTGTACCAGAATGTAATTCAACACATTGGCCTATGGAGCAGTGTAATACACATAATCATACATGGTAACTTGAAAACACAGAATTGGAATAAGCTTTTTTCGTGAATATCTATTGAAAAATGTCATGAAAAGAGGATGCTATGGTCACAAAATCCTCCTTTAAGAGACAGATAGTTTGGTTGGTAGCACCCATTATCATTATTAGGGGTGTTACTTAGCCTAAATACAGCACTCTAAATCAAGGAACAATCAAGTTATCAATGATGTGCATTTCATTTCTTTTTTTAATTTCAACTCGGCTCTGCATATCAGATAAAAATACATAATATAGCGATTACACATAAGCACGAAGCATTGAAAACTTGATCTCACTTTCTGAGGCTACTGTATTCATTCATTCTTTCATTCATCCATACACATATGATAGTACTATATAGGCTACTTGTCTGTGTAGCATGTGATATAGGTGTGAGGTACAGCGGTATCCATGTGTGTCATCGACCATTGGATGGTAATGCTTCTGGCATCGGTATAGTCAGCCGACATGGCCTGACAATGATTGTTCACTACTGCTATTCTCTGTTGCACTCTGCTGCTGCTGGCTGATGTTGTTGCTCCCTTCATCACTGAATTGAACAGCCTGCAGTGTAAGATTAGGAGATAGAGGACAGTGGAGGAGAGGATGGGATGAAAGAGGACAGAGGAGGCGAGGATGGGATGAAGAGGAGGAGGAGAGAGAGAGTAGCAGAGAGGAGACGGAAGAGAAAGATAGAGAAATAGAGAGAGAGAAAGGAAGAGGAAGAGAGATAGAGGTGGAGAAGAATAACAGAATCAAACAAGTTGTATTACTAAATGCAAAATATATGCCTTGAGCATTGGTTGTTTGCTGTATAGAAATACCAAGAAATGGGCTATACCATTTAAAATTCACACTCACCCTGTGGAAGATTTTGGAAATATCCTCTACAGGGGGAGTATGAATTTCAAATGGAATGAACACATCAAGAGCTCAATCTGAATTTCATACACCCTCTGAGAAAGATCCAACTTGAATCCTCCACAGAGGAAGAGTGAGTTTTAAATGGAGCTGCCTAATGTGCTCATTCCATTTGAAATCCATACTCCCCCGTGGAGATATTTCCAGAATCTTCCATAGGGGGAGTATGGATTTTAAATGGAATAGCCCAATACATGCAACAATTATTTGACTTTGAAGAAAAATGCTCAATTTGGAGTTAGATCACAAAGAGGGAACATCACATTAGTCCAAAGCACAGAAGATATCTTACACTTCCCATAATGCATTTCTTCCATTTCAATTTTCTGTACTGATTTGCTATGTTATGCCACATGGGTCAATAGTGACGAAATATACCTCAGTGAACAGAGCACATTCAGATCTATAGCAAAATATGTTTATTTCTTGACTAGCGACATGTTCAGCTCTATTCTCAAAATGAAAACAAAGGAAACCTGTACAAAGTAATGGGAGCGTCATTTGTTGAAATGAGGTGATGTATTATATTGCAAAGGATTCTGGGAAGGGTAAGCTATCTTCTCTGAGTCCATAGAGTCATTAGTCCAAAAAAGGATTTAGGGTATTTTAGGTCAGCATTAGGGTTAGTGTTAGGGATAGAGTTTGGTTATGGTAAGTGTTAGGATTAAAGCTGTGGTTAGGGTTTGGGTTAAGGTTATGTTTAGGATTAGGGCTTAGGTTAATATAGTTAGGGTGAAGTTTAGGGTTAGGATAAGGATTCAGGTTTATAATAACCCTTATTGGGTTTTCAGATTAATGATCCTTTGGTCTATCAATCTCTAACCATAATAAAAATTCCTTTCAAAAAGGACATTGCAGATGTACGTAAACAGACAAATTTTTAATAAAGAACACTGGAAAGGACATTGCAGACGTACGTAAACAGACAAAATTTTAATACAGAACCCTGAAAAGGGAAAGGACGCTGCAGACGTACATAAACAGACCAAATTTTAATAAAGAACACTGAAAAGGGAAAAGGACATTGCAGATGTACGTAAACACACCAAATTTTAATAAAGAACAGTGAAAAGGGAAAGGACAAAATTTGAATATATACAGAAGCCTGAAAGGGAAAGGACACTGCTGACGTATGTTGACAGATACAAGATTCAGAACCCCGAATAGGGTAAGGACACTGCAGACATACGCACACGGATCATTATTATAAAAGAACCAAAAAACAGCCAACGCAAAGCTAACACTAACAAGAAGACCCAACAATCAAGTGTAAATAGTTATAACCTGCAAAAATGACACTCTATAGGTTTGTAACAAACAATTTTTTAAACACTAAGGCGGTAACAAAAAACAAACCTGTTCTACAGGCCAACTGACCCAGATTTGGGGATTTTTATATATTTTTTAGCTAAAATGAAATTATAAACAACTGGGCAGATGTTTAGCCTCTTTCTTATGCTTTAAGTTGATCAGGTGATACCAATAAGTACACTTACAGAGCTTCGTTTTTCTTTTAAAAAACATGGGAACTTGTGCAGTTGGATAAAAAATATTTGTTCACTCTGATGAAATTTGCTGGGGCAATTCTAATTTGTAATTGCAACCTTGTTTGCATGTCTTTCCAAACACCCACACACATCCCACCCACCCTCACACATATGTGACCCCTCGGCACAACTGAGCCCTGAAGTCGCCAATCATCATTTTTGAGATATTCAACCAAAATATTCTGCTTGAAATTAGCTTTAAAATGATGTATATCATGTCTATAGTACTTGACATTTAAGTAGTGAAAAATCAATAAAACAGTCAATAAATCCTTTGTTTCCTATTGTTTATTGTTAAGTTCGATGGAGCATATCTCAATAGTGGCACTGGCGACATCCGGGCTCAGTTGCCGAGGGGTCACATATACACAAACACACCCCCACACCCCCACTTAACTTTAAGGTACATGCACACTTTAAGTTTTTTTGTTTTCCTTATGGAGCAAAATTATCTCCATAAAGTTGTACCCAAAACCATAATTGGCTCTACGGGTCATGGGACTACACACCATAAAAACACTTACAACTCAGAGGGTATATTTTATTGGTGCAATCAATTTACAGCAATTTCTAATGCCCTATTTTTGTTTTGATTTGTGTCTCCACAAGAAAAACGATCTCCATAAGGTTGTTCCTAAACCCATAATTGGCTCCACAGGGCATTAGTGTTAAAACCACCAAATATTATTCATAAACACTATCAGGAAAGGCTGTTATAATTTCTACAGAATCAAATGCTATCTACTGCTGATAGCAATAAAAAACTCTCTGACAGCTATTGGTAAAACAGTGTGGAAAGACTGATATAACCTCTACAACATTGAGGCTACAGCTATTTGCTATCTACTACTGATAGTAAGGTTGTGAACAATGTTTTTTTTTATAATATCAAGATGGAATATTTTCTAGCATAGCAAGATTGGAAAGGTTACTATAAATTCTACAGTATCAAGGCTAAAGCTATTTGCTATCTACTGCTGATAGCAAAATTGTGAAGACTGTTTTTTTAAACGCTCAAGATGGAACAGTTTCAAGCAAGGCTATTACGGTAATAAGACAGTTGAAAAGGCCAGGGATGTGTCACAGACATGGGTTGCATTTCCGGCCATTTGTTATATCACTGATCCCTTGGGGTCATTTTGCCAAATTTGCCAAAATATTGAGAAAAGTTGTAAAAAGCTTGACAATTTGCATTAAATTAAAAAAAAAAAACTTTGAGTCTTCAGTATACAGCAATGTGAAAACAAATGTTAACATTATCAATTAAGTTGAAGCAACTGTTGAAAAAGATCACTAACTTGATATGATGGGTGTAGTCAGGAAAAGTTATGAACAATGCATAAGCTTTTATATGAAGTTGTAAGCACATTTTGTGGCCATGCCCTCTATTTAACGCAATGAACAACATTTACCATGTTTACAATGTAGCTATACATGTATCATAACATAGCTTGTAGAAGTTATAGCAGCCATTCCATGCTGCCTGAAGTGCTGAAAGAGATGACTTGATACGATGTGCTTCATCAGGAAAAGTTCAAAGTTGTACACAATATACAAAGTCTGTATGAAGTCTTTTAAGAACAGTTTGTTCAGCTAAGGACAGAAAAAAGCTGCAAGTACTGCAAAACAGGGCAGCTCGAGTCATTTTTAGATGCAATAGACTTCAGTCCTCAGCACCCCTGCGGAGAGAATTACATTGGTTGCCTGTTAATGAGAGGGTTATCTTCAAAGTGCTGCTTTTGACCTTCAAAGGTATCAACAATCTCACACCTGGTTACCTGTCCTCATTACTCATTCAGTACAAACCAAGCAGGGAAAATTTGCGCTCCAGTAGTAATTTTCAACTTCAAGTTTCTCGTACTCGACTGTCAATAGGGGACCACGCCTTCAATGTTGCTGCCCCACGCCTTTGGAACTTGCTCCCCCTCCATATCCGCCTTTCACCCTCAGTCAATTTTTTCAAAAAATTGTTAAAAACTCACCTTTTTCCATCTCAATAATGTTTTGTTCCTTATATGCATCCTTGGTATTTGCCTACATTTATTTTATCATTATATTTGCTTTGGGGTTTTTAAAATTGTATTTTAATCATGTTATTATGGTCTATTGATGATTTATCGTGTTGCTTTTTAATAATTATTGTTGTACATGTAAGTGATATTTATTTTTGCTGTATAATTCTATATTATTGTGTTTTTAACCATGTTATTTGCTATTGTACAGCGCTGTGGTAATTTTTGATATAGCGCTCAATAAATGATGTGATATATAATATATATAATAATTTGTGACTTTGCTACTATCATGAGATTCAAAGCAATGGACTTCACAATTTTGCTATCAGCAGTAGATAGCAAATAGCTGTAGCCTTGATGCTGTTGAAGTTGTATCAGCTTTTTAAATCTGTTTTACTAATATGTAAGCTAGAAACTGTTCCATCTTGAGTTTTTTAAATGGCCTTCACAATTTTGCTATCATCAGAAAATAAATAGCAAATAGCTGTAGCCTTGATGCTGTAGAAGTTATATCATATGGCCATTTGTACTGAGTAACCTCCTCCCGAATAGCAATATAGCTCACAAGTTTAAAAAAGGCAGCACAATCTGTCCCATTACTGACCAGCACACAATATTTGTTCCATGCATTGTGATGTTGATGTTATATCATATTTTCCTGGTGTGGTTAGTTTATTGATTTAATCAGTTTAAAAGTTTCCCTTGAACACTAGTAACTCCCATTGGTCGTCCATTCCTTTTTTAAAGAAATTTTTATTTTGCTGGTGAGCTTAAGGGAAGGGGTATGAACATTTGGACAGTATTTATTGTGAGACATTAGAGCACATCAGACATATCGAATTGCATTCTGAATACTGAAGAATGTCCTTCTGATATCAAATAATTTTGATTTTTGAAATTAGCAATGTAATACACATTTTATGGCAAATCATTAAAATTGATATTTTTGATATTTAACAGTACTTGAAGTAAACTTTATAAATCTGATGATTTATACTTTTAAAGTGTATGTAGGTGGGATGAAAAGCCGACGATCAATTGAAAATGTTGACCTTTCGTATTGAAGATATGGATTTTTTTCCCCAAAACACCAAGTCTTTTTGGGAAAAAAATCCATATCTTCAATATAAAAGGTCAAAATTTTCAATTGATCATCGGCCTTTCCTCCCAGCTACATACACTTTAAGAATATATCATTAGATTTATA
Organism: Amphiura filiformis; assembly: GCF_039555335.1. Taxonomy (NCBI): domain Eukaryota; kingdom Metazoa; phylum Echinodermata; class Ophiuroidea; order Amphilepidida; family Amphiuridae; genus Amphiura; species Amphiura filiformis. Next base: position 931,551 of record NW_027305502.1, read on the forward strand.
AAATTTATTTCGAGGACTGTTATATATCAACAATTGATCATCGGCCTTTCCTCCCAGCTACATACACTTTAAGAATATATCATTAGATTTATAAAATTTATTTCGAGGACTGTTATATATCAACAATTAGAAAAATATCAAATTTTAATAATTTGTCATAAAATTTGTATTATATTGTGAATTTCAAAAAATGAAAATTATTTGATATCAGAAAGACATGCTGCAAATTCAGAATGCAATTTGATACGTCTGAGGTGCTCTCATGTCCCACAAAAAATACTGTCGAAACGCCATAAATGCTCATTCTAGATCCCTTAAGCCTGTGACAAATCAGCATGCAGGCAGATAGGTTTGAAGGGCAGGGGGTGTGGATTTCAAAGGGAGTCACCCATTCGGATAACTCCATTTGAAATTCACACCCCCAATGTGTGGAAGATTAAGGTCATGTCATACATAGGGGGTGTATGGATTTAAACTGGAATAGCCCTTTGTTTATTTGATTGATCATTGGGGTCGGCATCGCTGCAGCAATCAAGAGAGTAACACATACAAAACTATTGATTGAAGCTGCGCTATTCTATGCACTCACACACATATCATGATGCAGCAAAAACCCATCGGAATGAACCTCTGATGTGGAATCTCATTGGATTTTAGTAGTTTTTCTTAGAATTTACCCATCACAATGACAACAACATCAGTATGCAGGGAAGAGCCCATTAGTGCAAATGGTCATTAGTCTGAAAAGGTTTAAAGTTAGGGTTAAGGGTATTTTAACCTGCGGGGAGGGGGGGCACTACCACAGTGGAGGTGACATGTAAGTAGGGCTGTTAAGGTGGTTATGGAGGCATTATAAAAGTGCTCTAAACAAATTAGATGGCGGCTTCACTATATAATACATTGGAACATATTAGAAACACTTTGACCAAGTTTCAGGGCAAAAGTATGCAAAATAAAAGTACCCTGAACATTTATGCATTGATTTTTAGCAAAATTTTGGCAAAAATTACATATTAATGAGTCCTTCCAGTCCTTTTAGCTCATTAACTATATTGATTATTGACAAAAACAATAGGATACAAAGAAAATATAAATTGATGTATTATGGAAACCGCATGTCCGATTTGCTCCAAACAAAAGGCATATTGATCAGTGTACTTTACCCTACTCAATTAATCTGTTTAAAACATGCTCAAAGCATTTTATAATTTCTAGAAAATGCATCCAATACCACCTTAAGACCCCCTATTTCAGCATCTTTGTCACCCAAAGACCCCATACTTTTTCGAAGACATGCTCTATTACCCAAAGACCCCTTCCTTTTCCATTCCACCTGTCACCCAAACACCCTTATTTTTCAATATGAACAGCAACTTTCATTTTATGACTGATTTTGTTACTTATTTTGAAATAACGAAGCAATTTGAAATCATTTACAACTAGCAATTTAAAGTTAAAGACTTCTCTTGGCTCTCACTCAAAGATCTCATTTAAACAATAAAGCTATAGTCTCACCAATGCCCCCTAATTTTTGTCCAAACGGTCCATCTCTCACTTAATGACCCCATATTTTGTTCATTTTGCTCTCACCCAATGCCAAAAATCATGCTCTCACCCAATGACCCCATATTTTGCTCTCACCGAATGCCCCTTAATGTGAAAGTGTCAGCCCTACACCAGAAAAGGGTCACAGTTAGGGTTTAGGACATTTGAACCCATTGTTTTCAAATTAAAAATGGAATACACTTGAAATAATTCATCTGGATGGCACAACACGGTCAAGTATGTAGCGCAACACAATTACTAGCGTGTTTATTTTTGGCTTTTTTCCAATGCGGCATGCATCACCTATACCTTATTACATTTGTGAAAGAATCAATAACCAAATAATTAAGTCACAAGCACTGCATTGGGCAATTCCAGTTGAAATCCACATACCCCCTGTGGAAGACATGACCTTAATCTTCCACACAGGGGAGTGTGAATTTTAAATGAGGTTACCTGAATGGGTGACTCTATTTGAAATCTACACCCCCTGTGTGGGAGATTAATGTCATGTCTTCCACAGGGGGTGTATGGATTTCAACTAGAATAACCCATTTTTTCTCTCCATTCTCTTGCTGCACAACCACTGCAGCAACTAATTGCATATAAACTGACCATCACACCTTGGGCCAGTAAGCCAAAATTAATAGCTCCATGCGAGAAAAAAGGGCGTTGGGTCAAGCCGTCAGGCCAACTGCTCTAAGTAATCTGTCAGGCAAGGATCAGCGCAACAAATTTGACTAAATTTGTAGCAAATTTTGGCCTATTCAATGGATTTGTACACAAAGTGTAGGATGAACCGATTCACCTATGCAATTACCCTGTCACCTACTGCTTGCATACACTGTGTAAAACTCAGTGATTTTATCAGGAAATCCGAAAATTACACAGATATGTAAAGAACCGCTTGAGTAAGACTACCCATGTTTGTAGTTAAATAGATGCATCAATTTTGATCATTAAATTATACATAATATTATTCATTATGAAGTAAAAAAATAAAATAAAACTGCAGTAAACAAAAAATGAACCACCATTGAAACTTGCATGCACTGGGTTATAAATCTATACCAGGAATATGACCAACGTGCTCTAGCATCAACATATCGGTATTGGGGTCAATCCCCTACGAGTTTGATCAATATAGTCACGCTTTTTAAGTACCCAAATTAGCACACAGTTGATCGAGGGATCTTTTCTTTATCCACATTTAATTTCCACCCTACTTGCAGTGATTGTGTTAGATTAAGGCCAATGGGATGGCAGGAGCATATCACATCATCATGTAGGGGATGTTTGTACATATTTTCATATCACTAGAAAACACCTTTTGCTGTCCATTTGTATCAAATAAACATCTCAAAAAAGTAACTAACCCCCCTTAAATAATGGCCATTATTCTAAAAGGGGCTAGTGTATTAAAAGGGGCTATTGTATTACAAATCTGTAAAATGCGTTGGAAGCAGAATTTATTTCTGCACATTTTGACACCTCATTTGATACGATAGCCCAGAAAACAATAAAACACCGGTCAATTTAACATGTTTAAGGTGGTTATGGAGGCATTATAAAAGTGCTCTAAACATGTTTTAAACAGATTAATTGAGTAGAGCAAATTACACTGATCAATATGCCTTTTGTTTGAGTCAATCGGACATACGGTTTTCAAAATATATCAATTTATATTTTCTTTGTATCTTATTGTTTTTATCAATAATCAATCAAGTTAATATGACTGGAGAAGCTCATTTACATATAATTTTTGCCAATATTTTGCTAAAAATCCATGCATAAATGTTCAGGGTACTTTTATTTTGCATTATTTTGCCCTGAAACTTGGTCAAAGTGTTTCTAATATGTTCTAATGTATTATATAGTGAAGCCGCCCCTAATTTGCATATTTGCATAATTAATTAGCATTTATGCAAATTAGCTCATTAATTATGCAAATATGCAAATTAGAGGGCGGCTTCACTATATGATACATTAGAACATATTAGAAACACTTTGACCAAGTTTCAGGGCAAAAAGTATGCAAAATAAAAGTACTAACATTTATGCATTGATTTTTAGCAAAATATTGGCAAAAATTACATATTAATGAGCCTTTCCTGTCCTTTTAGCTCATTAACTATATTGATTATTGACAAAAACAATAGGATACAAAGAAAATATAAATTGATGTATTTTGGAAACCGTATGTCCGATTTGATCCAAACAAAAGGCATATTGATCAGTGTACTTTACCCTACTCAATTAATCTGTTTAAAACATGCTCAAAGCATTTTCTAATTTCTAGAAAATGCATCCAATACCACCTTAATGTAGTGAGGTCCAGATTTGAAAGTTGCACTTTTACAATACAAAAACACACAGATTTCCTTCCATTATACTGAATACAAAATCAATACAATTTACTGCAACTTTCAAATCTTGGGTTGCATTGATTCAAATGTATGCTGTGACGTCAATATTTAGTCAATTGCTACCAATAAGTTATCAAAATGTGCAGAAATTGATAAATTCTGCTTCCAACACATTTTCTAGATTTGTAATACAATCGCCCGTTTTTTAATAATGGTCATTATTTAAGTGTGGTTAGTTACTTTTTTTGAGATGTTTATAACAGTATGGGACATTTTAAGGGACATTTATGGGACATAGCTGTACTATACGGTACAATAGATCAACCTACTTTGTAAAGCTAAGTATGCAATTTGTCTTTTTTATCAAATTCATTAATCACAGTTTGGTGCGAATTCATCCAAATCCAAATTCCACATCTACATTGGGAAGCATACATTAGCTCAATTTACTCATATTTTTTGATTTATCACTTCACCAAATTCATAAGAAACAAGCCTTGGGATCTCCCTTATAGAACCGATTCATACCTCTTGTATGTCAGCTTTATTTGTCTCAATGTGTTTAAGTGCAAATACCATTTTGTCACGCTCCCCTCTGATCTGCCTTAACCACAGATACTCTTTTTCTCCAGGAATCTGTGTATTGGGCTATTCCAGTTGAAATCCATACATCCCTTATGGAAGACATGACCTTAATCTCTCACACAGGGAGTGTGAATTTCAAATGGGTTTACCTAAATGGGTGACTCCACTTGAAATCTACACCCCCTGTGTGGGATATTGAGATCATGTCTTCCATTAGGGGGTGTATGGAATTCAACTGGAAGAGCAAATTAACAGAAGTAGGTCTGGTATTTTGCTTTAAAGATTATATATCTTTCCGCACACTTTCAAATAAAAAAAAAAGAAAAAAAAGATCATCACCCTAAGAAATAAAAGCGGTTTTTATAGTAGACTAAACATAATTGTACTCTCCTTATCGTCTGTCCGTGCAGAACCATGAAACCGGGAGGATATGTGTGTGAATGCATTTTGATGTGACATTTTGTTACTACTAGAATATAAAATGTCTAGGGTTGAAATACACTAGGATTCACGACATGATCATCTATCAGGGCACAGTTCTTTCAACCCAATACATTTGTACATTCATTGAATGACCTTTGAAAACTTGCGTACAAACACTCATACTCTGCAACTTGAAGTCAAATTTTGCACTATGAGGTTATTGAACTTTGTCATTGGGATGAGGCAATTGTGGCCCATAGTGATATGTGTGCCATTTACCAAGCAAGCAGTCTATGATGTAAGTTTGGAGTTGGTTTGCACCCTGACTATAACGCCATCTTCTGCATTGACACCTACACAAGTGTGGGGAATTTAACTTGGGACTTTTTCTGCTGGTTACTTTTCTAGTCAAACACAAAATTAAGGAAAATCCTATTATTTTAGGGAAAATGTTACAATTTAAAGCATATTTTCAGGGTGTGGGTGCAAAATTTGATTGGATGAGGTCGGTAAATTCTGCCATGTCCCCTGTGTGGTCCTGCCACTGAAAAAAAGACCAACATTTAAAATAAATATTGCAAATAATCATAGCACCATAAGAACACTGGCTCAGACTGGCTTAAGGGGGTACTACACCCACGGCCAATGTTGTGCCTATTTTTGCAATTTTCTCAAAAATTATAGCGCATTGGTGACAAGTAAGATATGTATATTATAGGGGCACGGACTACAACTACTGCAACTGAAAATTCAGCAACTCAAGGCAAGTAGTTATTGATTTATTGATCAAATATTGGTTTTCCTCATTTTTGACTGTAACTCCACAACTGTTGTCTGTGCTGAAATAAAATTTCCAGTGCAGTAGTTGTAGTCATTGCCCCTATAATATACATATCTTACTTGTCACCAATATGCTATAAGTTTTGAGAAAAATGCAAAAATAGGCACAAAATTGGCCAGGGGTGTAGTACCCCCTTAATAGCACACAGACCTTTTCAAAAAGTTAAGTATGCAGAATTGCAGCGTTTTATTGAAACAAGATACTAATGAAGAAGCATTTGACTGGGGTTTAGTTATTCTCATCTCAATCAAAGATTTGTCATTATTCTGAGTGTTTCGCCTGCAATTTGATACGTCTGACCTGGTAAAATAGGAACAGATTTGATAGCAATTGCAGTAAGTTCAGCTCTTTTGCATCATCATGCTCAGGGGTGCATGTAGGAGCATTAACTATATGAAGCTAAAATTCAGTGTTATAGTTGCGACGGCCTGTCCGAGACCAAGACCAAGACTGAGACCAAGACGTCCGAGCAGTCCGAGACCAAGACCGTGTCCCGTGCTTCAAATTAATATGCATTCAATGACAGGTACACTATGGACCATACAATCATTTATTTACCACTAGGTTTTCAAATAAGGGGTCAAAATTTTAATTTAAAAAAAATTATGGATTAAAAATAGCAATAAGGGGTTCAAGTTAACTTTTAGCAACCTTTAAATGGTACTAATTTTGTCTGCCAGAAAATAAAAGAATGCATCAAAGAAACCTACTAGTATGATCCCATAGTGCTCTGCTATACATGGAATTTTTTTTTTTCTTCCCCCACCAGAACTTCCCATTTTATAATAAATTTAGAAATAGTAAATGCTAAAAACTCTTCTTCATGGAATTGGAACAGAAGCTGTAAGCAAATCAATGATTGTGAAGCATGACTTTGTTTACATCACTGTATTCAGGAAAATGGAAACAATGACAAAATGCCATATGTAAATTAGTCATAACATTTATTGTTAGTATGATACATCACCTCTATTTTCATCAAATGGCACCTGTACAGCTTCCATTTTGAAAATATATGGTTATTTTTTGGGTGATAGTCAAGAAATAAACATATTTTGCAAGAATATGAATATGTGCTCTGTTCATTGCATTACATTTCATCACTATCGACCCATGATAGCAAATCAGTACAGAAAATTGGGAGAAATGCATTATGGGAAGTGTAAGCAACCTTCTCTGGTGTACTTCCAATTGATGTTATATCACTCTGCTTTCAGACCATGGTAATATAAGTTATGGGTGTGATTGGCTAGACTCATCTTTCAAATCAGTTTGCTATTTTCTTAGAAATGCCTGCATCAAATATTTGATGAAAGTGATATCCATCTTAAAGAGATGATAAAACAAACAATGTTTCATTTTTTTCAAATATTGTGATTACTTTGCTTTCCTAATACATAAGATGCTGAATAATTTGCTTTCAAAGTTTAAAACCATCGTAGTTAATTTCTGATATTGAATCCCTAAATGATAATACAAACAACAATGTATCATTTTTTATTTTTTATTTAATATTGTGATTACTTTGCTTTCCCGATTCATAAGATGCTGAATAATTTGCTTTCAAAGTTTAAAACCATCATAGTTAATTTCTGATATTGAATCCCTAAATGATAATACAAACAACAATGTATCATTTTTTATTTTTTATTTAATATTGTGATTACTTTGCTTTCCCGATTCATAAGATGCTGAATAATGTGCTTTCAAAGTTTAAAACCATCATAGTTAATTTCTGACATTGAATCCCTAAATGATAATACAAACAACAATGTATCATTTTTTATTTTTTATTTAATATTGTGATTACTTTGCTTTCCCGATTCATAAGATGCTGAATAATGTGCTTTCAAAGTTTAAAAACCATCATTGTTACTTTCTGACATTGAATCTCTAAATCAAGTTAATAATCCACAATTCTGCCAGCATCAATCAAAACCCAAATTGGCCGAGTCAATAATATTAAATAGATGACGAGACGGAATTAGCTTACGCTCATCTCTGTATAATATTAGATTACTCTACCATGCAGTGGGCTATTAGCATTCATAATATTTACTTTGTTTTATTGATTTTCTTTTTTTAAACTGCTTGCTAAAACGAGAAGCCTAATGCATAAATCAGGGCTTAATTAACCTTGTGGACTATAAGACCAATTCTAAATAGATTACTACGAGGACTGGATCCCCAGGACTGGATCTAATTACAAGCTGAATAGCATCATCTTTAAATAGAATCCATCAGATGACAAGATGCGATACCAACAAGCCAAAGTGGGATGCAAAGAGATGAGCCCAGCTCAGAACAGTGGCGGCGGAAGCATTAAAATTTAGGGGCATCGGGGATGAGCATATTTTGTTCGGGGGTAGGCAGTACAAATGACCATACGGGGACGTGCCGCAAATATGGGTAGCATTCTCAGCCTCTTGGTATATCATTGACCCCTTTTTCAAAGCCTATTTTGGTATATGAATGGGTCCTTTTTTCAAAATTTTCTCAATTTTTTCGGAAATTAGCCAAATTTTTCCTTAATCTAGCCAAAATTTTCAAAATTTTCCCAAAATTTTGGGAAAATTGGTAAAAACCAAGACAATTTGGGATCAATTTGGCCGAAAATTTTGACTTTTGGTATATCAATGGGTCAAAATTTCTTGAAAAATTGGTATATTTATGGGTCCACTTTCAAATTCTCAGTGGCACGTCCATACCAAAACCAAACTTGACTACCCACCCCCCGATTTTGTTCCCGTTTTACTGGGACTTTTTTTTGGGTGTGTGTAGCGTGCAAAAAAGTTCAATTTTAGACCATTTCTGACTGACCCTACTTGAAAAGTCCATCCTTTGTAAAACAGGGTTGTTTTTTTTGGTTGACCTAAAAAAATGTTGCAAAACTTAAAGACCCAGCCAGGTCTACATGTGTGAGGGTTGACTAACCTGTTTTGTGTAGAAAAATGCATCAAGATATGGTTTTGATGGCACACAACAATTGCATCTGTTTTGGTAGAAGAGAAGTGGGTGGAGAGAGAGATGTTGTGGATCAAGGCATCACACATCTGTTGTGTCTTCCTTGTGATTATCAAGCATATCTTCACTTCCGATCTAAATTTGGTATGTTTTGGATTGGATTTATGTATGGTATTGTCATTTCGATCTATTGCATATGGTGTATGACAGTGTGTGCAGGTGTGGGGATGTTATACATGTGTAGGGGTCATTCCTCCTTTTGCCATTTTTTGGCTATTCCAGTTGAAATCCATCACCCCTATGGTAGACAAGACCTTAATCTTCCAAACAGGGGGGTTTAGATATCAAATAGAGTCGTCCATTCAGGAAACCCCATTTGAAAATCACACTCCCTGTGTGGAAGATTAGGGTTTTGTCTTCCATAGGGGGTGTATGGATTTTAACTGTAATAGCCATAAAATGGCGAAAGGAGGAATAACCCCTAATAACTTCCATACAGTGGGTGTAGATTTCAAATAGAGTCGTCCAATCAGGAAATCCCATTTGAAATTCACACTCCCTGTGTGGAAGATTAAGGTCTTGTCTCCGGGGTGTATGGATTTTAACTGTAATGGTTCATTACACACAGAGCGCAGCACATCACACAACTGTTTATATTGTGCACAGGGGGTGTAGATTTCTAGCGGAGTCACCCATTCAGGTAACCCAGTTTGAAATTCACACTCCCTGTGTGGAAGATTAAGGTCTTGCCTTCTATAGGTGGTGGATTTTAACTGTAATGGTTCATTACACACAGAGTGAAGGTACTAAAAAAAGCCTTTTATACCTACAAGATGCCGGACATGTGATGGCGGACATGTGATGTTACATTGATTAACTCTTTAGTTACATATCATCTTCATGATCAATGTGGGGACATTTTTAACATCCTCCACTAATTTGCATTTTAAGCAAATTATTATAAAATAGAGTTATGTATTTGTATATATTATAACAGCTCTTTATCATAAAAATAAACATTTAAAAAAAGTTATATTCCTTAACCAGAAATTTCATATGGCTTAAACAGACAGATATGTTTAAAACTTTAGTGCATCAAATAAAAATTAATTAAAATATCTATTTTGCATGTGTGACAAAAATAGTTGCATAAAAGTTAGTTGCATAAGCAATTCTATTCTCATAAACATGACTTTCAGTTGAGAGGCCAGCCCCATAACATTGTCAAGCCAGAGCTTTCAAATGAACAAATCATATATCAAAATGTTCAGAAGACCCTGGAGTATCTTTTTTAATCTGTTGTCAAAATTGTAATGCACACATATATTCCGTTTCCATGCAATAGTCGCCCTATTGAAGGATTTTTGCCATTTTTAAACTATATATGTCACATTTTAACTGGCTATTTCCCCATGACTATTTCTTTGAAACTAAATGGAGTAGATACTTCATATTTGGTATGGAAAATACATGACACATGGATATTTAATATGAACAAAATCATCACTACAATACATTAATGTTTTGTGGGAAAGTGTAAAATTTTGATCAAAAAATCTAATGTTTACATGGGGATTTTGTTGAAAAATGATTTGATGCATCATAAAAAGTATATAAATTTAGTTCCAGAAGTCAACATTTTTCTGTGACCTGTAATTTTGGACCTATGCCCCTTGAAATTCCCGAGTGGGCACAAATTTTTTTTTCATAATTTTATCAACTTCTTGCATTACTAAAGTTACACTTCATATTATTGATATAACTATTAGGACAAACAGGCTTTTCCATTTAAAATCCATACTACCCCTATGGAAGATTTTGGAAATATCTTCCACAGTGGGTGTGTGAATTTCAAATGGAATTAACACATTGGGCAGCTGCATTTGAATTTCTTGAGAAAGATTCAACCTGAATATTTCGCTGAGGGAGAGTGAGATTCAAATGGAGCTGCTAATGTGTTCATTCCATTTGAAATTCATACTCCCCCTGTGGAAGATATTTCCAAAATCTTCCACAGGGGTAGTGTGGATTTTAAATGGAATAGCCCAATTCAGAGATCAGGCAGTTTCCATTCATAAAATATCTTATCACATACATGAACAGACCTGAAAATTTTACAACAAATTCTATCCTGCCTATGTTACCGTGCATTGCATACAAATAAAAATCTCACACATGCCACCCATCAGTTGATCCTAGATTTTACCATTTTATAAGCGTACTACAATTATGTATGTGAAGTTAGATGAGATACTTGAACTTTGAATCCTGCCCGTAGTAGCGGTATTAAATGAATCTCGTCGGTAGCGTATGCACCTGGAAGCATGAAGTGACAGTTAAGAAATAATAAGTGTACTAATAGACAGACAAGCCTGAAACAAAATACTAGAGCTATTTGACAAATGATTAACAGGCAAGATGCAACTGCCTACAACGACCAAACGGGCGACAACGGTTGCCTGGGATGCTGCTACAGCTCTCGTCTCCCAATGAGTAAAAATAGATATTGGTGGAGCGTCGTTGCACGCTATATAGCTAGCTAGCCATGCAAGTTGATTGATGGAGGGGTCTAAGTGATGATAGCAGCGCAAGAGCGTTTCACTTGGAATCCAGGTTTGTGTTAATTATGCAAACAATGATGTAGCGAGTTATAGTAGCAGAGAGGAAAATGGGATGGTTTGGTTGTTGAATGTTATGATATCCCCCTAGGGTACTATACACTATGGACCACAATAGCCTCATCCCAATGGCATAGTCCAATAACCTCAATTACATAATCATAGTGCAAAATTTGACCTCAAGTTGAAGAGTATGAGTTTTTGTACCCAAATTTTCAAAGGTCATTCAATGAATGTACAAATGTATTGGGGTTTAAGAACTGTGCCCATGATAGATGAGCATGTTGTGGATCCTAGTGATAGATCGTTAATGTCAGCAGATGAATTATTGGATATTACAATAAACTTGTTTTATTATTTTAGACTAGCTAATAATGTTTGCTCGTTGATTATGTTTACTAACATTCAAGTTCAATCACATTATTTTGATGCGGATTATTGTATTTCTTAGGGGCAAAATTATTGAAATTGTAATGCCTGCGATGAAAATATTTCTCTGTAAAAGACCATGTTTTTATAATGTTTCTTTACTTTAATTGTATTTAAGACATATTTTGAAAATTCTCCCACAATTTTGAAATTGAATATACAATGTTATATACCTCATATATAGATTCCTGTCATCTGATTGGTTGAAAGTGCAGTCATTGAATTAACTATGCCCGCAAAATGAACTATGGACCGGTCCATGGAAATGAACTATGGACCGGTCACGTGCGGCCACGATCAAACTGCGCGCGCTTTTCCCAGCGTAAAATGATATTACGCACGCGTTAACGCTTTTCACGCGCTATAATTACGCAGAAATCGCAGATTGTAATCTGTGTGCCGCTCGCATTGAAACTATTAATTTCTTTTCCCAAAATCGATGCTTTTAACCAAACAGATGACAAGAATCTTAAGATTTGGTATATAAAACAAATATTGACTGCTTTTTATTGGGGCATGGTTAAATTATAGGCCCTCGGTGATCTCAAAACCATGACTATGTCCCTCGGCTTTCGCCTCGGGACACATAGTCATGGTTTTGAGATCACCTTGGGCCTATAATTTTAACCATGCCCCTCATAGCAGTCAATATTTGTATACTAGCTGATTATTGTTTTACATTTTTTTCTCTCCAAAATTTCATTTCAAATTAATCTGTGCATCTCATACAAACTCAAGGAACAGAAAAATGTAATGTTTTCCATTAACCCTTCCGATTCCTTTTGTGTCAATTGCAAAGGACAAGTTTAAAATTTTCTTTAAATATTCATAAATATCAGAATTGGACATCATCATGACCATATTTGGAATCAGCATGAAAAATGCATGAAAATGAGTACAAACAAGCCTAGAATTGGCTCAGTGTTTTTTGTGATAGTTATTGATATTTTCAGAAAATATCTCAAAATTTAGACTTTTTATGTGGAAGCCCCTGGCTAGTACGAGAACATTAAGTCGTCAAAATGGGTTGAGATCTTCAGATAAAAACGTAAAAACTAATATTTTGAGGTGCTCTGTAATAACATCATGCAAACACACATAACACACATTCAATTAAAAATGCATCCGATTTGCACCAGGTTTGATTCTGCAAATAAAGATGTCTGCCAAAAAATTAAACCCCACGTTGCAATTCTATATTAGCTAGCTGAGAACTAAAGATGCTCCTACACATCTCGACACAAGAAAAAAACAGACATCTTTTCTCTCAGCACCGCAAACTTTTGACCCGCTCGCTATCCAGGCTACTTGCCTGCCTCTAAAGCCTAGATAGGGACTGCCCACTTTTTATACAAGTGCAACTGTAACAGCATAAAGCCATACAAATGTTTGTGCTACAATATTTTCAGGTTTATTTTTTTTCACAGATTTGTAATCTAAATGTATAGGCGGCGGAAGGGGAAGAGGAGGGGAGGATGGATGATTGGGGACATGTCCCTCCTAAATTATTCCATAGGGGGTTGTACCCCCTTCAAAATCCTAATAGAAGAAAAAATAAACCAATTATAATTGCCCTGTGTATCTTCTTTGTTAGCCCCAAAACACTGTTTTTTGGCCAAAATATGGTAAAATTGCACAATTTTGAGCACTAGCCTATCAAATAATAAAGTTCACCTTCATTTGGGCTAAAATAACTTTATATTGAATTTTGGACACAAATGTAGCAGTAAAACCAAAAGGAAATATGCTCGTCCACAATTTTTGTCCGTGTGGGCAAATAACTTTCTCTACTTTGATAAAATGACTCTCAGATAATCTGCTTTTATCAATCAGCCGTAGAATGAAAGAAACAGTATTAAAGAGCACAGTAAGCTTGGCTACCTGCAGTGCCTATTACAAACCCCTGTTACCGATCAACTTCCCCATCATCTTGTAACTGAAACTGGCATAAAATACACACATGGTAAATGAATAATTACAGTCTTGAAGCTGACACAACATACTGCAAAATAAAATATACATGTTCCATGTGTTTCCATCATATCAAATTTGCCTATGAACCATCACACAAAAATTGGTTTGAAAAATGTATTCAATTTCAAGAATTGCCTTTAAGAAATGGGCTATATGTCCACACTCCACATGTGGAAGATTTTGGAAATATCTTCCACAGGGGGAGTATGAATTTCAAATGGGATTAGCACATTAACCAACTCTATTTGAAACTCACCCTCCCTCTGTGGAAGAATCAGGTTGAATCTTTCTTAGAAGGTGTATGAAATTCAGATAGAGATTTTTAAAACACCAATGAAAATGTTAAAATTAATTTATGAAATTTTTACTGAAAATGTTACATATATATGAAAGTGTCGGAAGGTTTTAACCTTCCAGACACTTCAGTGGAGAGATTTAAAAAAATCTCTCCACGTGGGTTGCAGTTTCAAATTTAAAAAAAAATTCAAAAATTTCTGAATTGTACGTTTGCATGACTATATTTGGAATCAGCTTGAAAAATGCATTAAAATGAGTACAATCAAGCCCAGTATTGGTTCAGTGGTTCTTGATAAAGCTTGTGATATTTTGAGAAAATATATCAAAACTTTAGGATGTTTTTATCTTGAAGCCTATGGCTAGCATGCAGAGACTCATTTTTGTTGCCACACCTCAGTATGCATCTGTTGTCACTGCCAGGTGCACTACTTTGGTACATGGAATAGGTGAAAATAAATGGAGAAGAAAATCTACATAGATATATTCTGGATCTACAACTTGACTGGTCTTTGAACTCTATGTTAGTCTGATAAGTAGGACCTGTTTTTTTCTAGTTACCAGATATATATACTCAGACTCTGATCACTCAAGAAAGATTAACTGTGAAAGTCATGCACTAAACCACCACTGCTAACCACTCGCCTGAAAAAAAAAAGGGTGGGATGATTTTAGGAATAAGGCCCAAAAAATAAATTGTTTGGTTGCCCTTTCAAGACAAAAATTTGGAGGGTAGGTAGGTCAATTCTTTTTTCCCTATAAGATCTTCCTGTATTTTTGACAAATAATGCTTGATTTTATGGCAAAAAAATTGTGTATTTTTGGACTGAATTTAAATGGAAATATTTCTTGTTTTTAATCAAATATGCATTTAATAAATAAAATAAGTGAATAACAGAATGAAATGTCCTTGATACTGTTCAAATTTAAGGTTTCTTCTAAAACAGTGATTGGAAAAAAAAACCCAGACCCAAGATTTCTTATATTTTCGGTCGGTCAGTGAGCTCAACCAAACATAATTATAATTGTTTTTGGTCATATTTATTTTCCCTTCTAGTGTATGCTGGGTGATCATATAAAGAAAGTTCATCCTGGTCGGACTACTCTACATTACCATTCATGTCAAAAACATGAAGAATCAACATGAATAAATTTTGGGAACATTTCAGCCACCCCCAGATTGTGAAGATTTCTGGGCATTTGACTTTGTTTCTTCTTAAAAAGATTTCTGGGCATGCTCTTTTAACCCAATGGGCTATTCCAGTTGAAATCCATACACTCCCTATGGAAGCCATGACCTTAACATCCCACACAGGGGGTGTAGATTATAAATGGTGTTATGCTATTTGAAATTCACACTCCCTGTTTAGAAGATTAAGGTCATGTCTTCGATAAGGGGTGTATGGATTTCAACTGGAATAGCCCATTATTTACCAGACAAACATATTCTATATATTTACATAACTTGTATTTATATAAATCAATATTAAAAATATAATTTTTTGCTGGTAATAATGGTATGCTATTACTTGGGGAGTAATTTGATTTAATTGAGTCTAGTTTAAGTAGTTGAGTGCATATAATTATCATCTGAAAATGCAAATTACTGACAATTGATCAATCCAAATAAGATTTTATTATAATTATGGCTTTTTATGGATTGCTAATTGTCTCAAGTTAGTTGCATAATTCCCAGGAATAATGGTGCTTTTAACTTTACAAGATGTGGTTAATAGTTGAAGATCCTAGCACTAGGATCCACAACATGCTCATTATATCTGAATTGTTTTCGTTTGTCTCCGCGCACTGTCAGTAAAGACCCGAATAACCAGTGCCACGGGGGGCATGAGGGGGCAAATGTCCCCCTAGTCAGAACTCTTTCCCCTGTTTCCCCAGTAAAACCCAAAATTACAAAATGTCCACTTTGTGCGGCAATTTTGCGCAAAATTTGTTGATTCCCCCTGAAATTCATTCCCTTCACAAAAAAAAAAAAAAATCTTGGTGCTGCCACTGGGGAATAACCCCAATTTTACCCCCCTAGATAACAGCGAGATTGTATGTGGCAGTATACATGGTATAGGAGGTCCTGGTTCTCCTCTAATTCTGTGGTACTGAACCATCACACTGTTGTTCCCATATAATAAGACAAATGCGGTTTTCATCAACATGTGTATTTTATAACAAAATCCTTTTATTTATACAAAGAAATTAGACACTTCTGTGACCCAAATTTCACTCCATCTCAAAGCCAACTGAATAAAAAGTGCTCCACACTTTTAAAACAAACGTGATACTGCGTGTGATACCCGCTACTGTAAAAGTGCTCATTTTCGCGAGTTTAATTTTTCGCGGTTTGTCGATTTTGATTTATTTCGCTTTGTTCTTAATTTCACGATTTTGAGTTTTCCTACATAGACCTATGCATAAAAGAATATATTTGCGAGGTTTTTTTTTGCGGTAGTTACTTGAAATGCGAAAAGCGCGAAAATAAATATAGCGTGAAAATTCCCACTTTTACAGTACTTTATCATTAGATCCCCGAGATCAAATGCAGATCCTTGGCAAATCAGGTATTGGAGTAAGCATGGTAAGTGCATAGACCAGCTACTAGTATATGCCTTTAATATTGTGAATAACATTTACAAAAGATCACATAACTAATAGCTACTGAAAAAGGTTGTTGACCAGTGGCATCGCAATCGAAGGAAGGGGTACAGTATCAATTCCAGTATCAATAGCCTCTCCATACTAGTGGCATATAGCAATAATTTTTTTCAGGGGGGTGAGGGGGACGTAAGGTGACTTCCAAGGGGGCAAATTTTAACGAAAATTGGCAAACAAAGCCTCAAAATCTCAAATACCATGACGGCCAGGCACAAGATAGAGGAGAGCAAGAGGTTGCTGAGTTGGACCAGCGGCATACACACTTAAAACTACGGGGTCAAAAAATGACCCAAACGGGGTCATTTTTGACCCCAGCATAGTTATCAACTAAACACCATACCACGGACGGGGTCATTTTGACCCCATTGATCAGGGTCATTGCAATGACTACGTATTTGGGTCAAATAGTAACCCCATTGAGGTCAAAATATTACCATATTTCGGGGTCAATTAAAAAAGGGTTGCCTTATTTGGGTTATTCAATATTGACCCCATTGGCTGTGGTCATTTCAATGACCACGTATTTTGGTCAAAATGTAACCCCATTGGGGTCAAAATATAACAACATTTCGGGGTCAAATGAAATGACCCATTTGAAAGGGTTGCTTATAATAGGGTTACTCAATAACCACATTTAGGGGTTGTTTGGATTTTTTAGTATGATGCGATGGATGGTATTGCTGGTCCCACCAGGACATAAGTGTGTCTCTGCACACTAGCATTACATAAGCAGCAAATTTATGCATAGGCCTAATGCATCTGAGTATCACACTGACACGCCTCATGACAGTTCACACATTATAAGCTTACATGATATCATTGATGTAAGCAAATAACAACTGCAGACAAGACATCCGGCCACGACAGCATGAAATTGTCCGAATCTGCGTTCATAGACAAGGGTCTTATCCTTGCATCCTTGCAGTCCCACTTTCCCAAGTAACTTTTCATATTCCATCATGCAGACACATGACAATCCGCTGAGCTGCACAATCAGAACAAATATGGCGCTGATGTGACGCGGGAAGCCGATGCACACCATACGTGCAAATAGTTCCGAAATGCAAGTCATTTTAAAGTTGTAAAATTGGGCAACGTCGGTCAAAAAATTAGCTATATTTAATAATCAAACTAGAGCGGTTCTCGACTTATGCTGGTTCTCGACGCAAAGCGCCGGCCGCAATGCTCCACCTTGACGCCAGTATCATTTTAACTGGTGCAATTCACTAGGAACTGGCCATCTAGATGACAGTGTAGGTTTTTAGAAAAAGTGTAACAAATGAAAGATCCTTGACCCATTTTGTCTCATGCCCATATGACAGTTTTAAGTTATTTGACCTCAGATGACCCCTGGGTGACCCCTGATGACCCCGAAAAGGCTGTCCAAAAATTTGACTCTAAATGTTGATTGTACCCACCAAGTTTCATGCCCATATGACAGTTTTAAGTTATTTGACCTCCGATGACCCCTGGGTGACCCCGGATGACCCCCAAAAGACCGTCCAAAAATTTGACTCTAAATGTTGACTGTACCCACCAAGTTTCATGCCCATATGACAGTTTTAAGTTATTTGACCTCAGATGACCCCTGGGTGACCCCGGATGACCCCAAAATGACCCGCAAAAATTTGGTTCTAAATGTTTACAGTACCCACCAAGGTTCATGCCCATACGACAGTTTTAAGTTATTTGACCTCAGATGACCCCTGGGTGACCCCGGATGACCCCAAAATGACCCTCAAAAAATTTGGTTCTAAATGTTTACAGTACCCACCAAGTTTCATGCCCATACGACGCTTTTTGCCAATTTGACCTCAGATGACCCCTAGATGACCTTGGGTGACCTTGACCCACTAACCAAACCTACTGGAATTTGAAGATCGCCAATGACCATCCCTCCACCAAATTGCATCACTGTACATCTTATCAGTTCCGAGATATTGCACCCGCAAGCTCGGACGGACGGACGGACGGACAGATGGACGGACGGACAGATGGACGGACGGACGGACAACCAGGAAACATAATACCTCCGGTGGAGGCATAAAAACATTAATTGCAGCTCATGTTTAAACTCATTTATGAATTGAGATTTTCAAAGCTGAACATTGAAACTGATATCAATGCGCCACATTATCGGCAAAATGACCCAGAAGTTTTTGACCACGTTCGTCGTGGTAAGAATGACCTCGTGAATGTGGTCAAATTAAAACAACCCCAAACGTGGCCAATTCAAAATGACCACGGAAAATATAACCCCGTAGTTTTTAGTGTGTATAGCAGGGGGGTGGCAGCTTCCCCCCTGTGAGAAGTCCTGTCTTCCTCCTCCCTGCGGGATGCTGGCCACCCTCAGATGTGTAAGAATTATAGGCCTCTTTTTTACTAGTTTAGTCCATATTTGACCATTTCCCCCCTTAAAAGTTGTCTTACCCCTCCCCCCTTTGCCCACCTTCTGAAAAGTACTGGCTACACCACTGGGTTGGATGCTTCAAGGCTAACATGTGGAAATGGGGCTTGTCTGACAGCCCAGCGTGTGAGTGTGGAGCAGAAAACCAAACAGCTGATCAGGCACATCGTCTCTAATTTAAATGCCCCTTCTTCTAGTATAAAGGACTGGCAAATGGAGCATCCGAGCAACTGGTATCACTGAAGTTGATGTATAAACAAGGGACTGTCCGTTCAGAAAGCATCCTGAGATCTAAATATCTCCCGGTTATTAGGTTTCACAGTCACACGCAAAAAGACCCGGGCAAAAAGAAGAACAAATTTGCAATCAAATATAGTGGGTATGACTGTGACATCATTGCCTTGTCCTTGCTCTATAGCAATAAAATACACTCCAACAACACTTTTACTAACAAGGCAGAAACATGATATATTTCAAAGTGCTAAATTGTCTATATTTAAATATCTAAAAGTATTATTTCTGGCCTTTAACTAATGTAGTCACCATCACGTATTGTGGGTATGACATCATTACATTTCCAAGTAAATTCTACTTCATAATCATTTAAGTACTAAGGTGTTCTTGAAGCCCACTGCCCTGGCTGGCATGCAAGCTACTCTGCACTACCATGTAAAAACACAGCATATGGCAATGTGGCATAGATTTCTTTTTGACATGGGGGAGGGGGTTGTATAGTGAACCTGAACACCTTTTAGTGACAGAATAAGCTTATGGTGCAATGAAAATGTTGTCATATTGCCCGCCATATTGAAGCTAAAATGGTGAAATACTAGTATGATGCGAAAGTAGAACAAATTTGTTCAAAGAGTGCTGTACAAAAATTGGTACTTTTTAAGCTGTAATGGCCAAAAGTTAATTTGGTCAGAAAGCCTAGGGTATCAACATTGGAGGGGAGGAGGGTGATTGTGTGTACCAACCCCCTTATCAAAATATTGGGGGGATTCATCCCCTCAGCATCTACGCCTACAATACAAGCATCTGGTTTGTTAACTACTAGCAGATACTACATATCACTTAGAACTAGCCCTGTTCACAAACCGTGATGCCTCTCGAATAGCGAGCGAAGCCAGCATCGAGCGTAGCGAGGAACTTTAGGAGCATGTGTGGCTATGTGGATAAGGCGCTCGACTCATAATCCATAGGTTGCAAGTTCGAACCCCACTTGTGTCAACATGTTGTGTCCTTGGGCAAGGCACTTTATCCTCATTGGCTACGGGGTGGGGGTATGGTGGGGATGGATGTTTGTATAGTTGTTTGTTTTGATGTTGCAATATTGGCGCTGATTAATCTGCTGCCTTCATTAATAGCATTGTTTCTGTTTAGATATGTTTAACATAAATTCTACCAATTTGACCTGCAGGTCACCATTAGAGTTTGAAATAAAACTTTACTTTAGTTAGATCATCATCATACAGGTATCAGAGTTCAGCCCAGAGCCTGTGCTACATATCACTTTGTGCTTGAACTAATTCATAAACTTTCAAAAATAACTGCATAAATGTTATCTTCATACACTTCTATATCAATGCAGCTAATCAGAAAAGCGGTAAGAAAAGTATGCAGAGTGCATTGATTGTATTAATGACTCTCCATGTATTTAGCGCAGTGCTTTCAAGCATACGCTTAGCGTAGAATTGATTAACTTTTCGGGTGGGTTGATGCATTTATATTTGGTTCTATTTTACAACATTTTAGTGATAATTTTGTTATAAAAAGAGTGAAAATCACATGCTCGTGTATGAAATAGGATAATAAATGTGTATTACTTGTTGCTCAAGAAATTGTACAAAATAATGCATTACGCATTTATTAACCTATAAATCAATACACTCCTGGTATTTTTCTAACATTTGCTCTGATTGGTTCTCACTTTCTAAGAGTGTATGAATTATTCACATATATACTGTGGTTTTATGTGGGATGGCAATGTTCAAATCCAATATGATGCATCCAAGTCTTCAACCACCTAGCTAGCTGGTTTATTAAAAGTGTGTCTCTTTTATTTCACTTGATCCAATTGTGGTTTGCCTATCAGGGCTATTCCAGTTGAAATACATTCAACCCTTATGGAAGACAGAACCCTGAAATTACAGACACTTTTGGGCCTAATAATTGCTAAATTGTTGGTCTAAAGTATATAAAAGTATACATATTTAGAATTGCAAACACTTCTGCGCGGTCAATTTTGGGCAAAAATACTCATTTTTGGAGAAAATCCCCCCAAAATGTCTTCAAAAACTAGATAGAAATATCTAGGACCCATTTTTATTTTTTTTTTAATTTTGACCATGCAACTTTGAGAAATTTGCACCAAAAAAGGTAAAAAACTGCTAAATTTTGCCCAAAAATCGTAATAAAGACTGATTTTGGCACAAATTGCAAATATTTTTGGTGTGAAGTTGATCAAAATTAAAAAAAAAAAGAAGTAAAAACGTAAAGTTCATGGAAAGCTATTTTGTTGTATGAGCTCTTGATGTAAATGAACTAAGCACTCAACGTGTTACATCTTGAACAGTAGAGGGGGTGAGTACTCTGCATAAGTCTGTTAAGTCCAAGAAATTGAGCCTGGGCAAAAGACGATCTACTTTAGAAGAAGCAGGCTTAGCTGTTCGATAAAAAACCCCAAAAACTGATGGGTACTTTCAAACCTATTTTGTATCATTCCGGAATAGAAATACACTGTTGCGATGTCTTTCGGTGAGAGCCTAGACACCGGAAAACGGGGGGTCTTTCAGTGAGAAGGCCCTCAAAAAGGGGGTCTTTCCATGAGACTGGGGAAAATCTTATCAAAAAAGGGGATCATTCAGTGAGACTGGGAAAAATTTTGGGTCAAAATATAATAGGTCTAACAGTTGATACAAAATTTTGAAAAATTTGAAAAAAAAAAGGAGGTCATTGGGTGAGAGGGAGCTGAAAAATGGGTGTCAATGTGGCAGCACATCCTCGTCACCCATTTTTCGTGAGTGCCCCCCCCCCGGGCATTGGTCATTCAATCAAGAATTTATTCTCATATTTCACTTATGCAGATATTTTTATCCGGCCAATGCTTGGTCCCATCATCATGATCATGGCTGGATAAAAGAGATGAACTGTATACCACAAACATATTCTACTGCCTGCTGATGGCAAAGCTTACTAACAAATTACTAAGGCAATGTCTACTCTGGAGGAGGAAGATAGGTGATGCGTAGGCGATATCATGTTTTCATCGCATAGTAAGTGTGTCTATCAGAACTGACAACGCTCACAAGAAAATGTCAATTAATCCTATTGCTTTTCATTTACCTGTCATGTCAATTCTTTAAGCGTGTCATTCTTCAATACAGCATGATTTGCCTTATCCATTTATTTGATGTACAAAGTGGGAAACTCTCATATGTTTGGATCGTTCCTAGCAATATGCTGGACTGACTGAAAGAACATTGGACAACATTAACATTGGGGTATTTTAGTAGAAATCCCCACCCCTACGGAAGACATGACCTTATCTCCCACACAAAGGGTATAGATTTCAAATGGAGTCACCCACCCATTTGAAATCCACACTCCTGTGTGGAAGATTAAGGTCACGGTCATGTCTTCCATAGGGGGTGTATGGATTTCAAATGGAGTCAGACACGTAGCCAGGATTTTTGTGGGGTGCTAATTTTGAAAAAGTGGACTTTGGGTGATTTTGTGAAAAGTAGACTTTCTTCCCCAAATTTGGACCTTTTTTGACCAAAAAAGCTTTAAAAATATGAATTAGAGTTTGAAATAAAACTTTACTTTAGTTAGATCATCATCATACAGGTATCAGAGTTCAGCCCAGAGCCTGTGCTACATATCACTTTGTGCTTGAACTAATTCATAAACTTTCAAAAATAACTGCATAAATGTTATCTTCATACACTTCTATATCAATGCAGCTAATCAGAAAAGCGGTAAGAAAAGTATGCAGAGTGCATTGATTGTATTAATGACTCTCCATGTATTTAGCGCAGTGCTTTTCAAGAGCGTTAGCGTAGAATTGATTAACTTTTCGGTGGGTTGATGCATTTATATTTGGTTCTATTTTACAACATTTTAGTGATAATTTTGTTATAAAAAGAGTGAAAATCACATGCTCGTGTATGAAATAGGATAATAAATGTGTATTACTTGTTGCTCAAGAAATTGTACAAAATAATGCATTACGCATTTATTAACCTATAAATCAATACACTCCTGGTATTTTTCTAACATTTGCTCTGATTGGTTCTCACTTTCTAAGAGTGTATGAATTATTCACATATATACTGTGGTTTTATGTGGGATGGCAATGTTCAAATCCAATATGATGCATCCAAGTCTTCAACCACCTAGCTAGCTGGTTTATTAAAAGTGTGTCTCTTTTATTTCACTTGATCCAATTGTGGTTTGCCTATCAGGGCTATTCCAGTTGAAATACATTCAACCCTTATGGAAGACAGAACCCTGAAATTACAGACACTTTTGGGCCTAATAATTGCTAAATTGTTGGTCTAAAGTATATAAAAGTATACATATTTAGAATTGCAAACACTTCTGCGCGGTCAATTTTGGGCAAAAATACTCATTTTTGGAGAAAATCCCCCCAAAATGTCTTCAAAAACTAGATAGAAATATCTAGGACCCATTTTTATTTTTTTTTTAATTTTGACCATGCAACTTTGAGAAATTTGCACCAAAAAAGGTAAAAAACTGCTAAATTTTGCCCAAAAATCGTAATAAAGACTGATTTTGGCACAAATTGCAAATATTTTTGGTGTGAAGTTGATCAAAATTAAAAAAAAAAAGAAGAAAAAACGTAAAGTCCATGGAAAGCTATTTTGTTGTATGAGCTCTTGATGTAAATGAACTAAGCACTCAACGTGTTACATCTTGAACAGTAGAGGGGGTGAGTACTCTGCATAAGTCTGTTAAGTCCAAGAAATTGAGCCTGGGCAAAAGACGATCTACTTTAGAAGAAGCAGGCTTAGCTGTTCGATAAAAAACCCCAAAAACTGATGGGTACTTTCAAACCTATTTTGTATCATTCCGGAATAGAAATACACTGTTGCGATGTCTTTCGGTGAGAGCCTAGACACCGGAAAACGGGGGGTCTTTCAGTGAGAAGGCCCTCAAAAAGGGGGTCTTTCCATGAGACTGGGGAACATCTTATCAAAACAGGGCATCATTCAGTGAGACTGGGAAAAATTTTGGGTCAAAATATAAAGAACAGTTGATACAAAAGTTTGAAAAATTTGAAAAAAAAAAAAGGAGGTCATTGGGTGAGAGGAGCTGAAAATGGGTGTCAATGTGGCAGCACATCCTCGTCACCCATTTTTCGTGAGTGCCCCCCCCCCGGGCATTGGTCATTCAATCAAGAATTTATTCTCATATTTCACTTATGCAGATATTTTTATCCGGCCAATGCTTGGTCCCATCATCATGATCATGGCTGGATAAAAGAGATGAACTGTATACCACAAACATATTCTACTGCCTGCTGATGGCAAAGCTTACTAACAAATTACTAAGGCAATGTCTACTCTGCGGAGGAAGATAGGTGATGCGTGGCGATATCATGTTTTCATCGCATAGTAAGTGTGTCTATCAGAACTGACAACGCTCACAAGAAAATGTCAATTAATCCTATTGCTTTTCATTTACCTGTCATGTCAATTCTTTAAGCGTGTCATTCTTCAATACAGCATGATTTGCCTTATCCATTTATTTGATGTACAAAGTGGGAAACTCTCATATGTTTGGATCGTTCCTAGCAATATGCTGGACTGACTGAAAGAACATTGGACAACATTAACATTGGGGTATTTTAGTAGAAATCCCCACCCCTACGGAAGACATGACCTTATCTCCCACACAAAGGGTATAGATTTCAAATGGAGTCACCCACCCATTTGAAATCCACACTCCCTGTGTGAAGATTAAGGTCACGGTCATGTCTTCCATAGGGGGTGTATGGATTTCAAATGGAGTCAGACACGTAGCCAGGATTTTTTGTGGGGGTGCTAATTTTGAAAAAGTGGACTTTGGGTGATTTTGTGAAAAGTAGACTTTCTTCCCCAAATTTGGACCTTTTTTGACCAAAAAAGCTTTAAAAATATGAATTAGAGTTTGAAATAAAACTTTACTTTAGTTAGATCATCATCATACAGGTATCAGAGTTCAGCCCAGAGCCTGTGCTACATATCACTTTGTGCTTGAACTAATTCATAAACTTTCAAAATAACTGCATAAATGTTATCTTCATACACTTCTATATCAATGCAGCTAATCAGAAAAGCGGTAAGAAAAGTATGCAGAGTGCATTGATTGTATTAATGACTCTCCATGTATTTAGCGCAGTGCTTTCGCACGCGTTAGCGTAGAATTGATTAACTTTTCGGGTGGGTTGATGCATTTATATTTGGTTCTATTTTACAACATTTTAGTGATAATTTTGTTATAAAAAGAGTGAAAATCACATGCTCGTGTATGAAATAGGATAATAAATGTGTATTACTTGTTGCTCAAGAAATTGTACAAAATAATGCATTACGCATTTATTAACCTATAAATCAATACACTCCTGGTATTTTTCTAACATTTGCTCTGATTGGTTCTCACTTTCTAAGAGTGTATGAATTATTCACATATATACTGTGGTTTTATGTGGGATGGCAATGTTCAAATCCAATATGATGCATCCAAGTCTTCAACCACCTAGCTAGCTGGTTTATTAAAAGTGTGTCTCTTTTATTTCACTTGATCCAATTGTGGTTTGCCTATCAGGGCTATTCCAGTTGAAATACATTCAACCCTTATGGAAGACAGAACCCTGAAATTACAGACACTTTTGGGCCTAATAATTGCTAAATTGTTGGTCTAAAGTATATAAAAGTATACATATTTAGAATTGCAAACACTTCTCTGCCGGGTCAATTTTGGGCAAAATACTCATTTTTGGAGAAAATCCCCCCAAAATGTCTTCAAAAACTAGATAGAAATATCTAGGACCCATTTTTATTTTTTTTTAAATTTTGACCATGCAACTTTGAGAAATTTGCACCAAAAAAGGTAAAAAACTGCTAAATTTTGCCCAAAAATCGTAATAAAGACTGATTTTGGCACAAATTGCAAATATTTCTGGTGTGGAGTTGATCAAAATTAAAAAAAAAAAGAAGAAAAAACGTAAAGTCCATGGAAAGCTATTTTGTTGTATGAGCTCTTGATGTAAATGAACTAAGCACTCAACGTGTTACATCTTGAACAGTAGAGGGGGTGAGTACTCTGCATAAGTCTGTTAAGTCCAAGAAATTGAGCCTGGGCAAAAGACGATCTACTTTAGAAGAAGCAGGCTTAGCTGTTCGATAAAAAACCCCAAAAACTGATGGGTACTTTCAAACCTATTTTGTATCATTCCGGAATAGAAATACACTGTTGCGATGTCTTTCGGTGAGAGCCTAGACACCGGAAAACGGGGGGTCTTTCAGTGAGAAGGCCCTCAAAAGGGGTCTTTCCATGAGACTGGGGAAAATCTTATCAAAAAGGGATCATTCAGTGAGACTGGGAAAAATTTTGGGTCAAAATATAATAGGTCTAACAGTTGATACAAAATTTTGAAAAATTTGAAGAAAAAAAAGGAGGTCATTGGGTGAGAGGGAGCTGAAAAATGGGTGTCAATGTGGCAGCACATCCTCGTCACCCATTTTTCGTGAGTGCCCCGGGCATTGGTCATTCAATCAAGAATTTATTCTCATATTTCACTTATGCAGATATTTTTATCCGGCCAATGCTTGGTCCCATCATCATGATCATGGCTGGATAAAAGAGATGAACTGTATACCACAAACATATTCTACTGCCTGCTGATGGCAAAGCTTACTAACAAATTACTAAGGCAATGTCTACTCTGCGGAGGAAGATAGGTGATGCGTAGGCGATATCATGTTTTCATCGCATAGTAAGTGTGTCTATCAGAACTGACAACGCTCACAAGAAAATGTCAATTAATCCTATTGCTTTTCATTTACCTGTCATGTCAATTCTTTAAGCGTGTCATTCTTCAATACAGCATGATTTGCCTTATCCATTTATTTGATGTACAAAGTGGGAAACTCTCATATGTTTTGATCGTTCCTAGCAATATGCTGGACTGACTGAAAGAACATTGGACAACATTAACATTGGGGTATTTTAGTAGAAATCCCCACCCCTACGGAAGACATGACCTTATCTCCCACACAAAGGGTATAGATTTCAAATGGAGTCACCCACCCATTTGAAATCCACACTCCCTGTGTGGAAGATTAAGGTCACGGTCATGTCTTCCATAGGGGGTGTATGGATTTCAAATGGAGTCAGACACGTAGCCAGGATTTTTTGTGGGGGTGCTAATTTTGAAAAAGTGGACTTTGGGTGATTTTGTGAAAAGTAGACTTTCTTCCCCAAATTTGGACCTTTTTTGACCAAAAAAGCTTTAAAAATATGAATGGGGTTACCTGAATGATTAAGGTCATGTCTTCCTCAGAGGTGTATGGATTTCAACTAGAATAGCTCATTACTGGAATAATAATTTTGCCTACCTTATGAACAATTTCATAATTATCGCATGTAACATTTCTCTGCATGGTTGAGTTGGAGCCTTCTGCAGCCAGCCCACCATGTAAGATAGTGATCTATTATCGGCTCATTACTTCCTAATGAATAGATAGCTAATTACACCTCATGCATTGTCTTTTAAATACAACAGACACTATGGACCACAATAGCCTCATCCCAATGGCATAGTTCAATAACCTCAATTAAACAATCAGAGTTCAAAATTTGACCTCAAGTTGCAGAGTATGAGTTTTGTACTCAAATTTTCAAAGGTCATTCAATGAATGTACAAATGTATTGGGGTTAAAGAACTGTGCCCTGATAGATGAGCATGTTGTGGATCCTAGTGAGATAGCAAGGCAGGCAGGCAGTGGGCCAGCCACGCTGTCTGTGTCTCCCCCCTGTCTCCAGGTTTTCACAGACTTGGTGTGAATTTTGAAGCCTCGGTTGGACTGAAAACATGACGTAGGTATAACACATTGTTTTGCACTGGTAAACATGATAAACACTAGTTTTGCGGTTAAGAATCTAACTGTTTTAATTTATTTGCATAATATCATAATTTACTGGTGTGTCCAGGATCTTTTCCTGCAAGGGGCTCAGAGGGCCTTTTTAGAGTTATGGCTAAAATCGCCAAAAATGGCTGATTTTACATGATTTTTAACAAAGTGCGGGGGAGGGGGGCTTCAGCACCTTTCATATGATTTTGCTAGCCACCACTGTTTTGTAAACAGGAAATGTGTGGGTGGTGTTTCAAGAGAATGTGAATCGCTCGTAACATAAAGGCCATACCTCAAAGTGGCTTTAAATAGGAAGATTTTCAACATAGAAGGGGCTGACCAAACTAAATTTTGTTGATGACCCATGGGAGGGGGGTGCCTGAGGAGGTTTCCCTCATGGTCAAATTAATCAGGTGACCACATTTTTTACTTTACCTGGAATTATTGGGCTGAAGTGTATTCCAGCTCCAACACCATAAGTATTGAGGGGGCTGAGCCCCCCAGTTCCAAAACAAATGCTCAGACAACCAAGCAACATTACCAACATATTTTCACATAATAGCTAACACTGGCTGAAATGAAAATTCAGATGTGATAATCTATTTTCAGCTTGTAATTATTACAAGATAAATAAATGTTAACATCATCCTTAGTTTAAAATGGCAACTTGTTCATTTAATTTGTATAGATACCGCCTCCAAAGTATTAACATATCTCTTCCTGCATCCGTCTCTTCTGCTGTAAATTAGCAATTGTTCACTTGATTGTTTGGAGAAGCTAACTTTCTATGGGCAATTCCTGTTGAAATCCATACACCCCCCTGTGGATGGAAGACATGACCTTAATCTCTTCAAACGGGTGTCGACTGCAGACGACACGTTTCAATTTTTTTTTTGAAAATTCAAATATTTCAGAAATGTAAATTTTCATGACCATATTTGGAATCAGCATGAAAAATGCATTAAAATGAGTACAAAAAAGCCTAGTATTGGTTCAGTAGTTCTTAAGATAGCTCTTGATATTTTGAGAAAATATTTCAAAACTTGGAAACTTTTTCTGTTGAAGCAAAGGACTAGCACGCAGAGCATTAATCTCTGACAGTGGGTGTAGGTAGATTTCAAAATATAGTCACCCATTCAGGTATATAACCCCATTTGAAATTCACACTCCCTCTGTGGAAGATTAAGGTCATGTCTCCCAATTCAAAAATATTTTTGAAAAAATTAAACATTTATACCAAAATTGACATAGAAAAGAGGTTATTTTCATTTATACCACAATTGTCCGAAAATGAGACCCATATTTGCGGCGCATCGCTGTATAGTCATTTGTACTGAGTGCCTATATTCCATTCCCTTTCATGTTATAGTAACAGTATGTTAAGAGGGGGCAAGACTTCTCACAGCAGGCAGCTTCCCCCAATGGCTATGCCACTGCTCATGTTCATAAGTCACCGCCAAACTTCCAAATATTTGACAAGAATAACGATTCTGAATGTACCCATCATGAAGAATCCGATTTATCCCTGCAGAGAAATGCTAGCGTCCAATGTTGACCTCGTGTTAGAGGTCGTGGCTCGTAGAGGTCATCACATTTGTTTTGATGGCTGGCATGTAGCAACCTTTGTTTGGATCACGTTTTTTTCGCCAATCAGAGCGGGCCATTTTGTTTGTTTCGTTGCTCAGGTCGCAAAAGAGGAATCACATCACTATCAGCCTTCATTGGCTTCGGTCAGAAGATTTTTAATGTATTTTAACTTTAAGGAGTAGGGCGCTAGCCTCATTGCCAGTTCGAATTTACTAAAATTTTTGTTCTCTCCCATTACAGACCGACGTGCATGTACTTGGATAGTCGGGGATAGCATTGTGAACAGGGCGGGGAGAACAAAAGCTCAGTTGCATGGTGGAGGCTTGTGTATTTGGCGTGGTAAACCTGGTGGAAAGTTTTTTGATCTCAAAGAGAGAATTTGTGTTCTTATTAACAAGCTAGCCTTCCCATCAACGGTCATTATACACATAGGGACTAATGATATTTTTTTCGCTTCCATTGGGGAAATCAGGGCCATGATTGAAGAAAATTTGTTGGCCATTAGGGAGCTCCTTCCTTACACTAGGATTATATGGTCCGATATTTTGTTTCGTGTGCGTTACTCAATGGAAAGATCAAAAGGGCAGGGGGTCGCTGTACGAAAAAACTTGAATAAATGGGCACACAAGATGTGCAGGGAGAAGTTGGTGCAATGCACACATCATTCGTTACAACAACGTTCTCCACCCAAGTTTGAACATGGCCGACGAGCACGGGCCCATTTTCGAGTTTGACTGCACCCATCCCAACCCAAGGGGACTGTTGATCATGCGGTAGACTACCCCGTAGTCCACTTGCCCATTGTGCATACTCTGGATATTGTATTTAAGCTTAAAACTCTGATTTAATTAATGTGTGCACAATTGATAGATTTTCACATCTGATCAGTCACCCTACTCCCTCTGTTTGTTAGTTAGCTTCCCAAGTGGACTACTGACATTGCCTTGCGTTTAAGATTTTTAACACGGGACTCTATGGAGAGTTAGGCCAATTTCTGGCCTAACTAAAATTGGCAATGATGTAATGCATCTTTAAATGGATCTGCCTTGTGATTGGTCGCCCATACCTCGCTATGGTTTAAATCGTCTGGGCCCGCGCCATTACCATTAACTACACCGTAAAACACTGTCTGTGGTATTTGCGGCGCTTTTGTGTTGACGCGAAAGTTAATCTCTTATCAAACATCTAGCACGTACTTGTGGTTAATGGACTGATAAACAAGTATGCTTGACAGTGTGTTTTTAGAGAGCAAAGTCCAGGGGGTAAAGTTCTGCTTACAATTCAAAGTTCATAGTCGAAATTTCGGGGTTCGCTATCAATAAACTGGTAGATTCCAAAATCAGAATTGTTCAGTATTAAAGTGAGCCGTTATAATTATGCAAGATAATGTTGCATTCAATTACTTTTATTGTCACTAATCAGCTGGTATTTTTAACTGTTTATGACCATTTTACTATTGAATACTTTAATTTTAATAAACATCAGTATAATTTTGAGTTCAACGAAATGGGTTCATCATGACTAATAATAACGTATTTTTAATAAAATTCGACTATGGCATAGTCTAATCATGCGGCAGCAGATGGCTAATGCCTTAGGCTATTTCAACAGTCACCCACAAAATTTTGCATATCCACCGGGTTCAGAAGAATGGGAATAATTAAAGAATAATATGAAAAGAAAAGGGGGGTTTAGCATGTTCCCGGCATGTTCATACCAAGAACATGATGGGAGTGATAAATTTGACTTATATATTGAATTATGTCAAAATAATTATATATGTACATGTAATATTATGTTATTTACAGTACGAAAATGAAAGAATAATATAATAATTAAAAATATCCTTTCAATTTAAAAAAAATTTTCTAGGAACTTCTCCTGCAAGCTCGAGAATCTCTCACGGGCTCCAGCCAATTGCATCAAATATTAAATCTTCTAATTAATAATGCTGAAGGCTTCAGCTAATAAATTTTGCTTTTGCTTTTGCTTCCAAAGTATCTCACTTTCAGCTATTTGAGGTAATTTCACAATCCGCTTTTTGCTTATGCTTATATAGTTTCCGCTTTCAGCGATTGGCGTCATCCACACCAGCTTGTTTACATTGGCTACAAAGTACTTCACTTCCAGCTTTTTGGGGTAATTCACAATCCAGCTTTTCTGTTTTTGCATAAATATTATGATTGCTTTGCTGAAGCCTTTAGTTTGCTATAATTGATAATACATTACATTTTATTAAAATCAATGTGTATTTCATCATAGATGATCAAAATTATGATTATCTATGATTTCATTAATGCTTGCAAATAAATCTCGACCGTATCCAATGGCTGAGAGTGTGGCAAAAAATTGTTTGGTTGATGTGCTTCCTTGTGTTTCTCTGTCTTGGGGTAATCAGTGACGTGTCGGGGGGGCTTTGGGTGTTGAAGCCCCCCAGCAAAAAATCGGCCCTTTTAAAGCATTTAGCCATTAAGCCCCCCCCCCCCCTAACTCTGAAAGCCCCTCTGAGCCCCCACAGGAAAAGACCCTGTATACGCTAGTGAGAATTCATACTATACTTATGATTTGGACATCCACACCACTCTTTTCAATAACCCGTAAGCGTGTTATACACACAAAGTACAATTTTTAGCTTTACTTATCATGTACAACACGTACAACTTGTTGCATATGAATTGGGAAATAACTTTATCACATATATCACCGCTTTCAGAGACTCGCTACCTGTCACAACGATGACTCATCGTTACAGATTACAAAAACTAAATAAATAAATTCCAACCATCAAACAAGAAATCTTTCAGCAAACTTTTTAGCCCACTTTTCAACTCGGCTTTTCGGGGTGAGCTTGGTAAACAAATCATTGAAATTGACAACAGGGTTAGCCGTGGACAAAGGCACGCCGATCTAGACAGAGCGCTTACTAAGCCCACTGTTAACTAATATAACAATAGGATTCACATGCGATCAATCACTGTATCTGTCATTCTCTATCTGCGCCGCTCAAGCGTGGTAGCAAAACTGGCTTAGTATGTATGGGAATGAACTACTACCGGAAAAAACAAGCCATGGCATTTTAAAACAAATTTAAGCAATCTATGGAACTAAAAATAGGATAAATACAATAAATTATACGAACACATGTCATTTTTATTGTTATTTTATGTAGAAATAATTCTAGCAATATTGAAGAAGATTCTAAATGAGCAGCTTTATTTTGCTTGTTGAAAGTGAAAATAAGTTGTAAAGTGAAATATACATGTATTATATACCATTCATTTGATTCTCAAAGTAGTGTCATATATTTTGTGTTGCATAGATTCGGTTAGATTTTCAGTAGAGATAAGGAAAATACATATTTCGTCACTTTAACTTTTTTTCTCTGGCTTGGTCAAAATGGGCTAATCCATTTAAAGACCACACTCCCCCTGTAGTAGATTTTGGTAATATCTTCAGCAGGGGGAGTATGAATTTCAAATGGAATTAGCAACTTGATTTGAAACTCACCCTTCCTCTGTGGAGGATGTATAAAATTCAAATGGAGCTGACTAATGTGTTCATTCCATTTGAAATTCATACTCCCCCTGTGGAAGAAATTTCCAACAACTTCCACAGGGGTAGTGTGGAATAACTCAATCATTGTATAAATTGAAGATTAAATATCAAAGTGATTGATAAAATTGCTAAAATTTGTTTTAAAATCAATCATTGTATATTCATTTACACCAGGTGGGTTTCTATAAATTGAAATTTTGATTTATCTTCATGTATGGACTCTTTTTCGCTACATTTGTTAAAATGCACTTTCAACTTTCCTTTGGAAAAAGGTGGCAGTGGTATGCACAAATATCAGCCAGTGAAAACTAACACTTTATGGAAAAGAAATACAATTTTTATTTATTATGTAATTTTTTCAAGATGGCTTTAATTTTAAAATAGCACTTGTAATCATCCACTTTTCCCATGGTGGAAACACTTTCCACTTATAAATCATGTTAATGTCTGAAATTGTTATACCGTATTTCGTCAAATAGTCGCCCCCCACCAATTTTTTTCAACCAAGATGTTTCAAAATGCTGATATTTCCATGCTATCTTGTGTAGTAAGCTTACCAAGTTGCTCACATGGTTGATAATAGCGCCACTTTTTGGCGAAAATCTGGATTGGAAACCCGAAGTGAACCAGAAGTCAGTGTTTCTAGTTCATAGTTCGTCATTTTAGCATGATTTTTAAGTTGACCTAATGATTTTAACGTGAATTATCGTTCTAAAATTGCCCTTGAATAAACGCCTTTGGGAAAATGTAACACCCCCGGGGGCGTTTATTTGACGAAATACGGTAATCACTTATAACCACCCACTTTCCTATGAGAAAAGTTTTGACATTGTTTTACTTAATTCCTAGAACTGTATTAAAATACAGAGATGCCAATGGGTTTGAAAAAAAAATCAGAAAATTGCGAACGTAGGGAGCGAAGCGACCGAAGTCTCGCCCCCACGGCTGGGGGTCCAGGGGCCCGCTTAAGGGCCCCTGGGGGTCCAGGGGCAAAGCCCCGGTGGGGGTTGAGGGGGCGAAGCCCCCCAAAGCCAGAGGGTTTCTACACATTTTACACTGCAGGAGACACCATTTCTGAGGGTAAAATTACATTCAAATGGATTAAAAAATAAGGTTATTTTGAGAAAACAAGCCTAGATAGCAGTATTGAAGACTATCTATTAATATACATGTAATATTCTTCAAGGCTTGTTTTCTAAAAATTATACCATAAAATATGCAAATTAGGTACCTAAGCCCAGGCAATTTTAGCAGAATTAGCACCCCAAAAGGCCATTTTTAACATAAAAACCAGTTTTAGACATTTTTGAAAAAAATGCTTCCTTCATCCCAAAAAAGTGGCTTTAAATGTTCAGTTTCCTATACTTTTGTACATGAGAGACCATTTTCCAAAAGTATTTTTTGGCCTAATAACATGGCCTACATGGCTGAAATGGATATATATAATGCGTAATATAAAAAACGATGATTCATCAAATTTTGACCCCCTATTTTTTTTGTTAAATTTTCAAAAAAATATTTTTGGCCAAAAGCATGTTGAAACTATAGAAATACTGCTATTCAAAAAAAAAATTAATTTTATTTTATAAAGTTGATAAAGTTGTACATTTTAATTACTTTTACTTCTACTGAACAGCTAGCAATGTATATTAATTCAATGTGTTCCTGACTGTTCAATAGAAACAAAAGTAATCAAAATGTACAACTTTATCCAACTTTGTAAAATAAAATTGGCAATTTTTTTGTTGAAATAGCAGTATTTCTATGGTTTTTTAGGGTCTTAATTTAGGGTCTATAACTTGCTTTTTTGGCCAAAATTTTTTTTAGAAAATCTGATTTTTTTTTGTAAATACCAAAAAATCGGAATTCCGATTTAAATCGGAAGATTGGCATCTCTGAAAATAGGCCATGAATGCACACAATTCTTTTGAGAAAAGTCTTGAAAGCTTTTTATTAAATTTCTGGAATTGTTTTTAAATAGTGCATTTAACTACTGACTTAACCTTGTGTAAAGTTGTGAAATCTTTGCTTTGCAGACTGTCACACACAAAAAACAAAATTCAATAATAAAATAAGGGTCAAACATTTGCTTTGTGCTTTGTTTTGTTTGTTGGATTAGAACAACAAGCCAAGTGTGGGATGGTGTGTCTGTGATCTTGTTTTTTGCAGCGACATTATTATTTTTTCTTTTTGTAATACCTGGAAAAAAAAGCCTGTAAAATAAAGGCCCAGCACAAGTGGGTATCCTTATTGACAGAAAAAGTTGATAATGAAACCTGTGTGTTTTTTCATACATTTGTTTTATTTGCCCTAAAACAAGTACTAAGTAGCTGGCACTACAGGATCAAGTAGTCTGTGTTTTTGCCGCCTGTCCAGGGCACGGACATCTTGACATAAGGTCTGTCAAGGCCTTTTTAGGTTCCTAGCGGCAAACAATGTTGGCTGCCGGCTTTGATGTATTCTTGCTTCTATATCAACTTTGTACTTTTTTACCAATTCATATAATGAAATGAAACAAAGTAAAAATGAAAAAAGATGCAACAATTATACAAAATATCCAAACGGATGACAGAAGACAGATAGGAAGAATAGTATCAATAATTCAATACAATAGAAAATAAACAATAGTGCTGTTATAATGCAACAAAATAGAGGCAAATGGGTAAAATAATGCATTACTTGCAATACCAGTTTGAATGTTGATTGATTTGAGCTATATCCGATTTATATAACAGAAATCACAATGAAACAAAAGTTTATCAGTCAAGCGTGACATCTTGTTACTATGAGGAGTTTACAAAACTTGGTACAATATGCAGCTGGTTTACAGACAAGTGGTGACATAGAGAAGATAGGTTCCACACTGAAAGCTGTGGCGTCAACAATGGGGGTTAAGGGTGTGTGTTACCCCCGGGCCCGGGGTCCTAGGGGCCTGTAAAAAATAAAG
The DNA here is from genome assembly GCF_039555335.1 of Amphiura filiformis. NCBI lineage: Eukaryota > Metazoa > Echinodermata > Ophiuroidea > Amphilepidida > Amphiuridae > Amphiura > Amphiura filiformis. The sequence continues at coordinate 967,890 of NW_027305502.1, forward strand.
AAAGCATACCGTAATGGACCCTTAAAAGCAAACAAAAGGTACCACAGAGGCACATAAAAAGGGGGCCTGTGCGTTCATTTACCCACCCCCCGGCCTGTAATGCCTCTCAGCGGCACTGCCTGAAAGATGCAGGACATTGTTTCAGGGGGTACTCAGGTTTGGTTTGGTTAGGGATGTGCCTCTGGGAATCTGAAACTGGACCAATCTAAAAATTTAAATCTGACTAATCATAGAAAGGGGATGAGAACCAAACAATTAATTTTATACGGCCTTAGGGGACAATCTGCGACAGATTTTCAAGCAAAAAAGAGGGCCATTCATAGCTCTTAATCAGTGCCCTTGTGATATGACATAAGTCCAGTCTATCTAGTGGCTAGGTAATAAACCATGCACAAACCCTCTGATCACCACAGGTCCTGAGACTGTCCCTTCCCCTGACGCCAAAATATTTTGTGACTGCAGCTAAAGCCCATGATATTCACTTGGTCGGACATCCGGGAACATTGTTCCCTTCGTCCCCTTTGCACAAGCGCGTGCATAGCAACCAGCTCAAGAAAGGGGAACTGCACATGTGCACACTGGTTTTACAAGGCTAATTCCCCTTTGTGACGTCAGCCCGGCCAAGAGAATGACATTAGTCCAGTTAAGTCACAAACCATGCACAAACCCTCTGATCACCGCAGGTCCTGAGAGTGCCCCTTCAATCTGATTGCAAAATGTTTAGTGATCGCAGAGCCCTCATGATGTGATATAAGTCCAGTTTAGTGACTAGCGCACACATTGCCTAAAACCTCTGATCCCCACAGGTCCTGAAACTGTCCCTTCCCTCTGGTCCATTCGATGAGAATGGTACATGAAGTAAGAATCAATCTGTGAGAATCATGCAGAGGAAGGATTTCCAACCAATGACTGCGCCCAGGAATTTTTTTCGGGGGCATGGGGGGGGCAAAGTGAATTTTAAGGGGGGAAAAATTGGCAAATTTTGGGCAAAATTGCCGCAAAAAGTGGAAATTTATGTGATTTTGGGGTTTGCGCTCAAAAGTAGGTGGGGGCAAACTGGGGGGGCAAGAAAATATTTGGGGGACATGCCCCCTTGTCCCCCGTGAGTGCCCCCACTGTTTCCAACTTGTTGAACATCTGTCAGCTTGCAAGTTTAAGTTGATTTTTATCATAAAAAAAACTTATTGGTGACATTTTCAATGTTTTTTTTTTTATATTTCTGCTAAGGGCATATGGATGCAGAACCACATGCATGGGAATGCTCCTCCCTAAAATCATGGAAGCAAGAGACAACAAACATAAAGGCAGTCAATTACAATGATATAACATTGTCATCATTTAAACAGTCACCCAGCTGCCTATAGCCCATTAGCATAACACTGACTTTTATTTTGTATATTTTGTTTATAAAGCATTGCGACAGAAACTTTTATAATAACGATATACTTTCAAATAAAACTGATGATGAATTGCCGTGGTGCATCTGTCTGTATAATAGAGATGGGATAAGAGGAGGGGGATGAGTTCATTCAGGAAGTATAAATTAATACAAAGAATTTGAATGTTTGAGATAAAATCGGTTTGTGACATCCGGTTGCATTGGGCATAATAGCAATATGTCATAAATGTGATATATAATATAATTTGAACAAAAGACATTAGAGATTTTAATCTAGTGCTGGTATAGGTATACTGGAGCCATGATATCATTAGGGGATGTGAAATCATATGAGTGGGGGGATATTGCCACATGATGGCATGCCAACAATTGCTTGCCGCCTCCCCCTCTTGGCGTGCCAAAAGCAAGGCTTATATTAACCAGGCACCCAGGCTTTTTTACCCTATGGTTACCCAGTTTTGGTTCCTGGTGTATCCAATATTTTACACTACAAACTATAGGACCAGGGGCCATCTTTGGGACCAGGAGCTCAGAGACCATACTTAATACAAGGCCTGGCCAAAAGAAATTGTACAAATTCTGAACAATGACTATAAAGAGTCAAACTTGGGTTGCATTTTTATTCGTGCACCCTGTACATCATTTTGTTAGAAGGCATCTTATATTCAGTATCAAAGAGCTGAAATTCATATTGGAAGTAGGTGAATATAATTGGACCAAACCAGACTGCCCAATTGCTATCTGACCATTCTTGTTACAACATACTGTGCTATCTACTGAAGATAGCAGCATTTTACCATTAAAACAATTAATGAAATGGAGAAATGCATTATTGGAAGTGTAAGGTATCTTATCTGATGTGACACATCCCCATACAAAATTTGTTGATGAACCCACTGGGATAACTATCCCACAGGTCATTTCAATGATCAATTTGTACTAAATTATTCATTAAATAACGAAGTAAGCCCTATTACACTGACTAATCAGTGTCACACCATTACTTTCTAATAATTATAGAATATAATTTACATGCCTATTTGTGACACAACCTGGTAACCTACTAGTATTGACAGCGAAGTGCACACTCAAGTTGGAACCAAATTGTATTGCTTAAAATAATGAGCATTTTTTTACATCCCCTACATCTACAAATTGACAAGTACGACAGAAACATCATCTGAACATCAAAATGGCTGATGATTTTTATTGAAATAGCAAGATATTAAAATGGAATCCTAAATGTTTGAGTGGCCACTTTTGGAACTAAATAGAGATCTATTAAAAATTTGATGATACATGCATCAAAAAATGGGCTATTATTCCATTTAAAATCCACAATCCCCCTGTGGAAGATTTTGGTATTATCTACCACAGGGGGAGTATGAATTGAATGTGGAATGAACACATTAGGCAACTCCATTCAAAACTCACCCTCACTCAGTTGAAGTTTCAGGTTGAATCTTTCTCAGAGGATGTATGAGATTCAAATGGAGCTGCTAATGTGTGCATTCCATTTGAAATTCATACTCCCTCTGTGGAAGATATTTCCAAATCTTCCACAGGGGTAGAATGGATTTCAACTGGAATAGCCCAATGATATGATATTGAAGTAAAACAACATTATAAAAAATGCTGTATTTTAAGGATACCTAAACTCACACTTGTGCATACATTTTATTTACTGCACATTATTATTTTTTAAGTATTGGGGTATTCCATTTAAAATCCACACTACCCCTGTGGAAGATTTAGCTAAAGTCCTCCACAGAGGGAGTCTAAGTTTTGAATAGACTAGACAATTGGGTAACTCTCATTTGAAATACTCACTCCAATTGTGGAAGATATAGGGAAAGCCATAATACAGCAGGAGTATGGGTTTCAAAATGATTAACTCTGACCAATTATATTTAAAAACACCCTCATGAAAACATTATCTGGAGTTTGAGTAACTATATTGCTGATACAGATGGCTGTACAAACATGTAGTATTGTAAGACCAATCTAATTGTAATGTCTTGTGGAGGGTGTTTGTCTTTTAGCCTCATTTAGAGGCATATATGCTTGTAGATGAAATTCTACAGTATTTGTAAGGAAAAGAATTTCTAGGATGGGTCCTCATATATTTATTGACTGACCAGGTCATATTTTAAGCTTACCTAGTAGCAACCCTTGTTATTTATATTGGAACAGTTGAGACTACTGGCACATAATTGTCTAGGCCATTATTAGCTATTACTATATATCAAAAAGCTAACAGGATGCCTGGGCTATATAAATCACAAATGTCTGTATGATTTGTCTGTTGCAAGTGTCTGGTCTTCTATTCAAATATGTTCAAATATTTGGATCAAAGAGGCTGGGTTGAATTGGGGGACAGCTCGTTAAGTCTGAAAGGTCATTTGTCTGAAAAAAACAATATGGTTGTTTAATGTTATGACCCTTACCATAACATAACCCTAACAAAAACCTAAGCCCTAACACTAACCCTATCAAAACAGAAACCTAATCCTAACAGACCCTAGCTCTAACCTAACCAAACCCCATGACCCTTTGGACCAATGAGTGCACCCCAAATTGGATTATCCTTGTGAGTGAATCAAATTGGTTTCTAAAATTTTATTTCATACATTGTGTTTGTTTAAATAATCACTCTGTATGGAAACACACCTGATCGGACAAAATGCTCAAGCCAGGCTAAAAAGTCTACATTTAAGCATGCTGGTCTATTAATACAGAGAGAAGTGAGAAACTGATTTGAAGACAAAAGAACAAGGAAAAAAAAGACCACTCCCAACAATTATAGGAGAGAAGAGCAAACCCCCTCTTTGGTCAAATTGACTGCTCAATGCTAGAAGTGGGTAAGTGCAATAGCTGCCATGTGTAGTTGCCATGTGTAGATGAGTACAATATACTGTGTGTAAACTGTGTTCACAGGGCAGCTATTGCACTGAACCACTTCTGCCACCGAGAAGTTAAAATGTGATGTCCTTTTCGCCAGCCCATAGGGCTGGTACCTAATTCTGAGATGGGGTTTGTGTACACTAAAGATTAGCTAAGATTATAGCCTTCTTCTATTGGTATGAATTATTTTTGTTACTTCTCATGGTGGAAATGTTTTTGATGTCTGCTAATTCGATTTGCAAGGAAAAGAAAGTATGTTTTGCCGTTTCAACGAACGAAAACGATTGAGTATTGCCAAAGTTATGTTTGAATTAATTATGACTTAAAAAGTTATCATAGGTTAGGCCTACACATATAAACATAAACTTGTTCAGCAATCAGCATATCAAAAAATGACATGGTCAAAGCGGGGAATGATCACGAGGTCATATCAGTGGACTACTGAGCATAGCATGATGTTTGGTTGCCTGTGAGTGCATAATTGATATGTTGATAACAGATCTAATAATGTTGTAGAATCAAAATCTTCATTATATGGACCACATTGAAGTCAAAGTAATTATCTATCCTATCCTGTATCGTTTTATGGATAAAATTGACTCAAAATGTTATTGATGATATTATTGCTATCTTTAACATCAGTTTTGTCTTTTCAACGGAAAAATCCGATTGAAAATAAAGTTTTTAAGGGCTAGCTATAATATTGAACAATATATCCCATATTTTGACATGCACTTATAGAAAATAAATAAATTATTGTCTTACTTTATAAATTATAAATACTGTAAAATGACACATAACTAAAGTAGCTTAAAGTGAGGCCAATTTCTATCTTTTTTATTTGATTCATAAAATTACATTCAACAAAATGATTGAAGACTGAGAAAACACACAATGCAGACTATTACAGAATGGAGTAGGTAAGATGCCATCCGCCATGTCCATAGCTTTGCAGGAGTTTCGGACTAACAATCAACACATTCAAAAAATACAGTTTAAAAGTGAAGATTGTAGTGAATGATCAGTCCTTTATCATGTGCTTGCCACTATCTACTTTATAGTAAACTATACATTGCGAAATAATATAAATTATTTTAAAATAAAATGTGCTTCTAATTTGAGTTAACATAGCTAATTAACTAACAACTGCAGTGTATTTCTTGATTTTAATAATAAGCATGGGTAAAAAGCAGTAAAGACAAAAATACAGAACAATTTGGAAGTAATGAATTAAAGAGTTGACAGGAGTTATAGGAGTTAATGTTTTTTGCTGTTTCAGTGTGCATGTTCTCACCATTGATGGTTTGGTGAACTGTCATGTAACATGGATGTAAGCGTGATCCTAAAAAATGCCTTTCACGGTAACCCAAACTATTTACAAGACCTCTTCTGCATTGAGGCTGGCCTTCCCTTTTAAAGGGAATTTTTATTCATTTGTTGGCATGTTTTAGACAAAAATTCACTTTGGTTATGGACCAAAATATTGTAAGATTTTATTTTTGTTTTTTTGTGAGAATTTCATACAAGAAACTTTTATTCAATTTCACAATTTCATCAATATATAAAGTTTTCCAGATGTAAGCAAAATTATTTATTCAAAATTTGAGGAAATCTCTTTTGGCATGTCATACAGATCACAATAAAAGCCTAAAATGTAAGTCCTAAAGTGCGAGGTTTAAGTGGACTGAGCTTTATATCATTTCTTTATATACATTTACCATCACACGATTTTTTATCAAAGGCAAATAAAATCCTCATGGACTAAAGGATCATCCCCGGGATCAGCCACTAATTCAGCCTTGCAACTTTACGTTTTGTTTTTCAGAACAATGGAACAAAAGTTGTGGTGAAATCAGTTCCATTTAAATAACCACAAAAAGAGATTACCATAATGCAATCGGCCGTTTTCTACAATTGAAACATTTTTTGTTGTTAATTGACTCATTAATACACCCATTAATAACCACAGGATTTGTTTCAAAATCTCTTTAAGCTTTTGGTGACTGGAGTTCTTGTTAAGTGCTTCATATTAGGTGCCAGAGCAAATCCAAGAGGCTAAACTTAATTCTCTGCTTGCTAGCCATATAGCCTTCAACATAATAAGTCCAAGTTTTGGTACATTTTCTGGAAATATCAAGAGCTATCTCAAGAACCACTGAACTAATATTGGGCTTGTTTGTACTTATTTTAATGCATTTGTAATGCTGGTTCCAAATATATTCTTTAAAATGTACAATTCCGTAATAACTTGCCGTCTGCAGTCAACACCCGCCATGGAGAGAGTTAATGACATGGTTAGGTGTCCGAGTCCAATGAGATTTATTATTAACTGTCACAATTTGGTCAAGCTCTAATGGTTCTTTGTCTTCTTTAATGATAATGATGATGAACTAAAATCTAGTTATGATGTGAACAGACCTTATATCAGAGAAGATGATCTTCTATTAAGCCATATCTCATGACAATTTAAACTCCCAAAATTTACCTTTTGTATGGATTTCAACTGGAACAGCAGATTGGGGTCACCAAATTGCAGTAGCTCTGATCACTGTTTTTAAAAATTTTTATGACTGATCACTGTTAACACACAAAAAACACTATCAATTTGGTGCTGATCTCGGTACAAATTTCTAATTTCACAGTCACGGACACGTAATTAGGAAGAAAGATCACTGGTATTGACCTAACGCCGGATATCCCTAGTCATTTCTCATTCCATAACATGTGTGATGTAGGCCTATTGTTTGTTTAGCTTGTAATTTTCTGGCATTGTCCTATATAAGAAGGGAGGCGGGGTAATAGTTACACATGATAGGGCTAGCACAGAAGTATGATGAACATAATCACAGCTATGTGTGCATGGGTGAGTTCATCTGTCACACATAACATGACCAACCATGCAGAGTTTGGTGATTAAATGTTTGCATTACGATGGCATTCGATAGATCACAGATTCAGGGCTGTCAACTTTTTTGGAAGTGCTTGGCATGAGACACTGTCGGGCAATGGGGCAATCCGACTACAATGTTCATTCCGACACAGGGTTATTTGAGCCATGTCGCTCGAGAATCTAAAAAGCGTGTGTGGGGGGGGGGTAGGGACAACAAATTATTTTGACAATTTATGACATTTTACTTATTTGACAGCTTTACACATGAGATTTACTACCTAGGCGTGAGATTATACTATACTTTGATCAACTTGTAATTGCCTTGTGACATCTCGCCAGAAGTATCACAAATTATTAATTCAAGCCCTATACTTTGTCTACTTTATTCAACATGCACAATAATAGACCAGACAGGTCAACTAATCACTCTAAACGTGGGTCTACTTTTCGGCGTAGTGGTAAAAGCCTAACAATTCCCACCGATTAAGAGCTGATCAAAGTATATCTTGGCATGAGACAGTGAGAAGGTGATCTAATGCGCGAGATTTACAACCAATGCGTAAGAGTTGAGAGCCCTGCAGATTTTAGCACAATGTGACATGTTCAATGGAAATTATCTGTCTAAAGTTGGGTGCCAACTCCCACTCCCCCTCCAAGTGAAAAAGGGAAATAAAGGGGGGAAAAGTTTGAAAAGGCTGGCTGGTCACTTGAACCCATCCTTCAGGTATGTGTCAAAGGCCCTTAAGTTTGCCAAATGAATAACAACAACTCAGCCTAAGTTGGGGCATATTTTAGTTAGCCTCCATATATACTTAGTCCTTCAAGGAGGACCACGCTCCATTTAGTACGATAGTCCACGCCGTCAGGCGTGGGTCCTTCTACATTAGACATATCCTTCCCGGAAAGTCGGGGGAAATGTCAAACTGATTAACCACGCCTACTGACAGCTACTAGTGATATTCAGCCAATCCGATTGACTGAATATCATTAATAGCTGTCAGTAGGTGTGGCTTGCCTACCTGCTACCAGAACACTAGCTTCTAGCTTGGGATTGACACCAGTATTGCGTAATGAAATTGATTATTAATCCTCTTCAGTTGATATGTGTTAATGATATTATAATACTCGGTTTTCTTCTTACCCTCAGTTCACTGACCTGTAGGTTGCACACAATCAATTCCTTTTGTTTGTCATCACTACATTTAATATTGTCCTGGTTAACCACGATTCGTTACTATTTTTGTATAGAGATTGTGCTCGAAATTAGTGATTGGCTACAAACAAAGGATTTGAAACGGTGTCCTTCACCGTAATCATGGGCCAGTGCAGTCCATTTAATCAAATGTTGTAATCAACCTATTTGATCGTAGTGCATTTGTTATGTATGTGAGACGAACTGTCTCGGTAGATTGCACTCATGCTTTTGCTGAATGGATTTGAGTAGTCCGCCATATTTACGGTATATGATACGTCATATGCACAACCTCTATTAACTGTGATAGTTGGCCTATTCGTTTAACATGTTTAAGAAAAATATAGAATTGGAGGACACACGCTTCATAAAAACTTTGGGTTTCACTCATAAAAGAAAGAAAGAAAGAAAGAAGGAAAGAAGGAAAGAAAGAAAGAAAGAAAGAAAGAAAGAAAGAAGGAAGGAAGGAAGGAAGGAAAGAAAGAAAGAAGGAAGAAGGAAGGAAGGAAGGAAGGAAGGAAGGAAAGAAAGAAAGAAAGAAAAAAGGAAGGAAGGAAAGAAAGAAAGAACTTGCTGAACTTATTATTTTCAAGAAAAGGAATTAACCTAATGTGTATTCATTAATAATTATTCGTTAATATATATATTTATTTCTATTCATCAGTATTGGTTTTATTATTCATTTATTTATTTTCTATTCATTTATTGATTTATGTATTGCCATTTATCAGGTTTATGGTTGTTATTTATTTTATTCGAATTATTTGTTGATTTATTTATCCATTTATTTATAGAAAGAAAATATTTATTTATTTACATTAAATTTATATTATTTTATTAAATCATCAATTCATTTTTCGATTGATCAATTAAAAGTGGTGAATCCCATGCCCTCGGTTAAAACGAGAGGGCCATGTTGTTTTTAAAGAGTTGATATTAAAATAGTTTAAATCAAAACCCTAAATTCAAATAGTAATCACAGGCCCTTTCATGCCTTCGGGATTAAAGAAATATACTGTAATTTTTCCGTTCCTTTTTTTTCTTCACATGCATTTGAAATATCAACAGTACTTGCGAGTTGTATCGCCTTTTGTTTTATTTTACTCACTCTATTATTTCCAGTTAGGTGTTAAAGGCTTAATGTACGATTTCCTTCAAATTTTAAATTTGTCATTATATATTCAAAATGCTGAAATAATACCAGTAATAGGCCCTAATTATCGGGAATGGTTTCTGTCCATTTTGAGCGGAAATAACGAGGTAAACACTGCTTGTTATTTTGGCCGTTTAACACGCAGTTCTATAGGAGGACATAAAGTCATAATTCTTGAATTATGACTTTATGTCAAACTTTGCTCTGTTTACATACAAACACAACAAATTTGGCTGATTCCATTCAGGTGGAAGTTGTGACATGTAAAAAAACATTACAAATATGCCAAAAAAATCAGGTTTGAAAAAAAAATAACCAAATTCATATTTATATAAGATCGTACATTATGACTTAGACTTTAATAAATCAAAGTTCAGTTCCAAATAAACGATTGTGTAGAATTAATGTTCTTTTAGCTTTTTAATTGTATCACGGTTAGGCCTATCGACAAATGTGACAATTTTAAATAAAAAAGAAAACAAACCTAGAATCATATAAATGACTTTTTGTTAACACTGATTATGCCTACATTATCTCTGCACTGATATAGCAACAAAAAACTTTCATTTAATTCATACTAGCCCGATTTACACTGGTCATGGAAATAGTAGATATCTACTATGCACTAGTAAGCGACCTCAAAAGTTTGTATTGCTTTTATTGCATTATCAAAATCAATCGATTGAGATACCAAGTACTAGAGATGACTTGAGAGTCCCAGTTATGTAATAGATGCGGTTGAATGATGGCCCGAATGATGGGCGGGCTATTTTCCATATTTGGATTCATGACGTAACTCATCGACTGGTTTGGTTTTGGTCACTGTTTATTATAATGAGGGTGCACTGCTGGGGGTAGCGACCCAATGTGTAAGGACCAACGCCTGACGGCGTTGATTATGGTGCTAAATATTCCGTTGGTCCTGTATGGACTATATATACTCCCAGCACCCAACATATTCAGTGGGGGGGGGGGAGGGTGGTCTGTAAGCCCCTCCAGTCATCACGGTCTGTCAGTATATCACTGGCTGTTGTCCCGGGGTTGTGTGTATTGAAAATCCAGAAAAAATGCCAAGATCTATAATGCTTTTTCTTTTAATGCTTTTTGGAAGAAACTTTCAATTTGTATTGAAATCATACAAATCATCAGACCAAAAGAACTAACTATAGTGTTAATGCTCTGTATGCTGGCCATAGGCTTCAACCTAAAAAAAAATTTTGAGTCCAAGTTTTGAGATATTTTCTCAATATATCAAGAGCTATCTTAAGAACCACTGAACCAATACTAGGCTTGTTTATACTCATCTTAATGCATTTTTCAAGCTGATTCCAAATATGGTCTTGAAAATGTACAATTCTGAAATTTTTTAATTAAAAAAAAATTGAAACGTGTCGTCTGCAGTGAACACCCGCGTGGAGAGAGTTAAGAAGGACGAAGCAGGTGGTTGAAGGATGCCTTCACATCACACACAAAATAAGGAAATGTAATTACAAGGCACAATACAAAAACCTAAAATAAATGACTTCCAACTCCTAAAAGCATCAATGCATAAATGAACAGGGAAACATAATTCTACAAACAAAGCAACATTATTCTAAATAAATGACAATTGGCAGATTCTTTGACATCATGACATATGATGCTACCCTTGTATAGATAGTTGCATGCTTCAGTGATTAAATAAAAAAGTAAATCTGTATTATCATGCATAAGAATTAATTATCAGGGTAACTATAACGATGTAAAGGAACTTTCTAATTATCCAACTCCTCCAGACAGTGGCGGTGCCAGGAAATTTTTTCAGGGGGTCATAGGGGGGACAAAGTGAATTACAGGGGGGGAATTTTAGTAATTTTATGCTTTTACTAGGGGCAACATTTTGTGTAGGCCTATGTGTATAAATATGAAATTTTACTGTAGACGTTATATCTCATGTACAAGTACTGAAATATTGCTCTATAGGCCCTACAGTATTCAAAAGTTCTGAATTAATCTGAAGATTCTGAACAATTAATTCAAAATCCTTGTGTTAAAAGCCAACTCTATAGGATTTATGAAATAACTTGTGAAATAAAGATATATGCATACTTGCACATGCAGCCTTGCCTTTTTGGCATTTAAGCCTAGTACAAGTAAAGGGTAGTTTTGTAATTGTTTGGTGACATTTATTTCAAATTCAAAATGACTTCAGAATTTCATTTTCTTTATGCTTTTTGAATTTTTTTTTTCATATAACGACTCCCAAATCAAGGTCTTTGTGAGTTTTTATTAAATGAATACTATTTGATATGCAACATGAATCACCATAGAAGATATCTTACACTTCCCACAATGCATTTCATTTCAATTTTCTGTACTGATTTGCGATCCAGTGCAACATGGGTCGATAGTGACAAAAAGTACCGTCAATGAACAGAGCACTTCTAAATCTTGCAACATTTGTTTATTTCTTGACTATCTACCCATGTTTGACCAGTCTATTCTCAACATGAAAACAAAGGGAATGCGTACAAAGTAATAGGAGTGTCTGATGTAATGAGAATATGGCTTATGTTGCAAAGGATTCTGGGAAGGCTTAGATATCTTCTCTGATGAATCTGATGAAAACTCAAGTGGCAGGTGCTCAAATTGGTAAATTCTCCACAAATGACATTTTGTTTTTGTATAAATTTATAGATTTTAATTTTTTTTACATGTATGGTGAGAAATTTGATTTGAAAATGTCATTGACTCCTGGAAATAAAAGAGACAACACATGCTTTTGTTTTTTTTAAGGTGTTACTACACCCCTTGATAAATTTGTGACTATTTTTGCATTTTTTCTCAAAAAATAATAACACACTGGTAACAAAAGTTATGTATATTATATATAGGGGCAAGCTAGGAATCCAGTTACTGCACTGGAATTTGAGTGACTCAAGACAAGTAGTACGTTATTTATGATAAGAAAAGAGGTACCGCTAGAATTTACCTCATTTCTTAACATAATATAATGTACCACTTGTCTTGAATCACTGAAATTTCAGTGAAGTAATTGGATTCCTTGCCCCTATAATATACATAAGTTTTGTTACCAGTGGGCAGTAATTTTTTGAGAAAAATGCAAAATTAGTCGGAAAATTTACTAGGGGGTGTAGTACCACCTTAATGGAATTCCTGTGATGTGAGCCTGTCCATTTTCCATGTTCTATTTATTATTTACATGACCAGAACAGTTGCAGATATTAAAAATCATCTTCATATGGTGCCTTCATTTGGCTATTCCTGTTGAAATCCATACCCGGGGAGACCTTAATCTTCTATACAGGCAATGTGAATTTCAAATTACCTGAACATGCTGAATGGTGACTCCATTTCAAATCTCACCCCTGTGTGGGAGTCTCGGGTAATATCTATGGAATTCAACTGGAATAGCCCAATTTTTAGCAGATCAATTGCCAGGATACATTCAATTTCCGCAAATCATCAAAATATGATTTTATGATTTGTGACAGATAACACAATTTCTTGATTCACCAGTAAAAGACATTAGAAATACGAGATGAAGGTTTCAAATTAGTTGCATTTATTCAAACAATCAGCAGGGTCTCAGTAAGGATTTGACAAGTGCCTGTCATTTTCATCAAAACTGCATGTCCACAATTTGACCCTGAAAACATATTCTTAGTCAGTGGGAGTGGTCTAGTTCGTAGACACATTTTTGATTGGACAATCGAAAGATTTCGGTGCCGTTTATCAGGCCGTGACGCACCCCACGTCATCATGCGTCTTGATAATGCCTTACATGCTTGTAGAGGTGCGCGTATGTATTGCGCTGTAATGCATAGACTAGTGCGGAATATGCGACGCGCTAGCAGTACGCGCAACAGAATACGTGAAGTTGTAAACAAGTTTTGTACATTTTATAATGAGGGGAGTTTTTATGACGGTAACTTAGTTTTTGCTTAAAAAAAATTGTTTACAGTTATTAAAATAATATTTAACTGATTAAGAATGAGAATAAGCGATAGAATTTTATTTTGCCTATCCTCTACCTATGATATGATGACAGGCAGGTCCAATATTTTTATCGTAGTGGATACCGGCTGCGCCGGCATCCACTACTCAAAATATTGGACCTGCCTGTCGTCTATCACACGGTAGAGGATAGGCAAAATAAAATTCCTATCGTTTATTCTCTAAATAAACCAGACCTCTGCCTCTTCTGGGGGTCAGTCAATTCAAATAACTATGGTCATAGTCTTGGCTGGTCTTGTTTTGAGTTCACAGAACTTAGACCCTGTTCACATTAGAAAATTTTCTTCTTTCGACGAACCTCGAACGAAGATTAAAAATCGGTTTTTCCTAATGTGTACGCAATTTTCTTCTTTCGACAAAGATTAAAATTGCTTCGTTCGACAAAGCTAAAAAGGTTGTTTTGACGAAGGAATACTTCGTTCGACGAAGCTAATTTTGTAATGTGTACGCTTGCTTCGTTCGACGAAGGAAAGTGATCATGTGACAAGTGACCTTTGCCAGCTTTAATAATAGCCAGGCATCATAGCTTCGTTCGAGCTTCGTTAATTTTCATGAAATGTGTACAGTGCATGTCTTCGTTCGATCTTCGGTCAGCGTAATGTGTACGCATCCTTACTTAGTTAATCAAGATTAACTTTATATCTTCGTCGAATGAAGAAATTGTCTAATGTGAACAGGGTCTTATTCAAGCATTATTTTTTAGAATTAAAGCATTATGGCACAGGCATTAATTTTGCCTGTCCCAGGAGCAAACTGCCTGTCCGAAATGATGGGTGAATGAGTGGCTAGATAACACCCTGAGTCGATCAGCCATCTCAGAATGTTGTCACATTGGCACAACATGATTAGTACAAAGAACAAAAAAGGGTTCTGGAAAGGTTAAAAAGAATCATTCTAGATCTGGAAAGGATTCTGGAAAGGCCAGAAAGGAAGGGGCAAGAGGAAGACAAAACCTCTCAGGGGGGGGGCTCCTCCCGAGCCACTACTCAGTGGGAACACACCCTTAGCTGCCCTATACCAGTGGTAGCATAAGGCCCCATGTTGCATGGGGGAAAATGGGAGATCACACAAAAACAGCCAGATTTCCTAAAATAACGACAAAATCTGTTAAAACAGGCTGCTGAATTCTGCAAAATTGTGAAAAATGAGGAAAAATGCTGCTAAATATATGTGATTTACCATTTTCCCCCATATGACATAGGGCCTAGCCCCATGTCGCATGGGGGATCACACAAAAACAGCCAGATTTCCTAAAATAACGACAAAATCTGTTAAAACAGGCTGCTGAATTCTGCAAAATTGTGAAAAATGAGGAGAAATGCTGCTTTGAAATATATGTGATTTACCATTTCCCCCATGTGACATAGGGCCTAGCATTACATCAGGCAGTACAACCAGATGTTCACATGTGTTTGGATTTGTGGAACAAGTCTTGCAAATATCATTAAGACATTATGTTTGTGTCATTTCATGGAAGAGTAGCTATATAGATGATGTGTAACACCAATGATGACTTCCAAGTTCCTGTTGCATGTAATACTGGCTCGCAGACAAGTGCCATCAAATATCAGTATTTTCACATGAGATACTGGTAAATACTAATAGAAATAGCAGGTTTGAAGCATTCTTTACCGGGACATCACATATCAGTCGGTCAAAAAACTTTTGGCATTTTTTTTTTTTTTGGCTTTGCCTGGCTTTCATAAAAAAATCAACCTTGCAGGATCATACCAGCTCATTTTTTAAATAATGTGGTATGTTTTTTTTTTCTTTATTACATCATTCCCCTATGTCTTGCAGAATTGGATGCTCTGGAATGTCAAGCAGGGAATTCTGCAAGGCCTTATATCCCATACCAAATTGACACAGAACTTGCATGTACTTTGGTCAGAGCCGATGCACCATCCCCTAAATACCAAACCGAATAAAAAGGTCAACTTTTTTCTGTAAAACATTGAAAATCACCTCTTTCTTGAAGGAAAAAATCTCAAAAGTTCCACTCTTTAGGTTAGCACCCCCACACACACATCCACTTCTCTCCCTCTCAAAAAAATCCTGGCTATGGGCCTGACTTTGATTATCCCACATTTGTCAACTTATCTACAGCTAAACCTCTGCCACAGGCTAGGAAATGTTCTGGTGAAACTCACACAATTGATTATTATAAAAACCGAATAAGGTCATCTACATGATCAAATGTATTCTAAAACCATGTTTCCACAAACTGACCCAATTCCTCATGAACTTATAAGCCTATATACTAGTGTGCAATATGAAAATCTGAACATGAATTAGGCTAATCCAGTGAAAACCATACTCCCCCAATAGATGACATGACCTTAATCTCCTACACAGGGACAGTGGAGGCGCCAGGAATTTTTTTGGGAGGGAGGATCAACAAATTTTGTGCAAAGTTGCCGCAAAAATTAAATTTTTTTGTAATTTTATGGGGGAAGAGTTCTGACTGGGGATTTGCTGCTCCCCCATCCAGTGGCACTGCCACTGCACCCAGAGCGTGCATTTCAAATGGGGTTACCTAAACGGATGACTCTATTTGAAATTCACACCCCTTGTATGGAATGTTATGATCATGTTTTGCATTGGGGTGTACCAATTTTGTCTTTCTATCAAAGGCATATATTTATTTCATTTTCTTATTTCAAACACTTGTAGTTTTGCAAATGCTTTATACAATCATGCAAACAACTGAAAACTGAATACGCCCAACTTCAGGCTGATTTTGCTTGATCACACCACATATTTTCTATTATTTCTTGCAGAGATGTCCCCCCTAAAGTATTACATGGGACATCTCCCTAAAAATACTACTAGAGGGAAAAATAAAGCAAGAATTGTCGTTTACATCTTCCTTTTAAAGCCCCAAAAACATGTTTTGAGCCAAAATAGGGTAGAATTGCAAAATTGCCCGCCCCCCTTCGTACACACTGACCCATCAGGTACCAAAATCCACCTACATTTTGGGTGTGCTTCTCGTACAAATGTAACAGTAAATCTGACAATAAACAATTGTGACCAATCCAACTGAAGTTCTAAGGCTGCGATCACATAGAAGTATCTGAAATCGCTCATTCGATCAGGCTGAGTTCACATAGTATACTCCTATGTGAACTCAGCCTGATCGAATGAGCGTATTTCGTATAGCGAATACCGTAAACTTCTATGTGATCGCAGCCTAAGGCTTGATGCAGAATTTTTTGAACAACTTTAAACTAGTACTTGGATGCCTTGTGATAATGACAGATTGGGTCCAACACTGGGTCACATGTTGCAAACCTTGATGCAGAACATTTTGAACGACCCTCACACTTGGATGCCTTGTGATAAGCGTCCAACACTGTTAATAGTAAATATTTGCAAAATGTCTATTTATTTGACATTCCTATTTGTTAGCGGGATTTAATAATCTTTACCAGGATTCAGTTTCTATTCAAATGGGCATGAATTCCACAACAACTGACATCAAAATCATTATTATTTGTCAACACGCTATCCTTTTCTTTATCCAAAGTATGTGATTTATCACAGTCATTTATATCAATTGAATCAGAGACTGGGTGCTTCAAAGTACAGGTACACAAATGAAAAAGCCATTGTCATTGCATGGACTAACACCTGTACTGAGCAGTGAGCAGTCTAGTTTCAAATTTCACAAAATCCTCTAAAAAATGTCAGAAATGTATTTTTCATGGTTATATAAAATCTTCTTGTATTGTGTCAAAAATTTTCAAATTTTCCCCAAGTCTACTCCTGATTTGACTAGAAAATCAAGAACACTTATTAATTTTGTTTTTGGTCTTTTGTTCTTATTTTATTGAGGATTGTACCATTTTTAATAAAACACGGTATAAAATTAGAGACTGGAATTGTGTCTATAATTTCAGGCAAAAGTTTACTTATCACAGAAGATAAAACAGAGTGTAGTTTGATTTACTTTGTGCAATCCTTTTAATTTTAAGTTGTATCATGTGACTCCATGATAGCTAGGCAGTGTGTATATTTTTGTGATTACCTCATATGGTTATGTGCTTCTGAAGAGTGAGGCCCTGTGGCCTTACGAAACAGATTTGTAAAGCATTATGTAGCTGTATCAAATCCAATTAATTAATTACTTTGTATGTTTGTGAATGTAGTTTCATTTATTTATGTTAAATTGTAAAATTAGAATGTTTTTTATCAACTACTTTTGAAATCACACTTATAATATTTGATCATGAATAGACATATCTAAATGTAGTTCAGGACCAATACTAAAATATTAAGGCCGCAACCTGGTATGGCTGAGGCTGCTGAATTCCATTGTAAATAGGCCTACATGTACTTGCCATCAATGGAGTTCCAATACGCTGTAGAAGTGACGTCATAATCGGATTAACTACCATAGCAATAGATGAATACAATTTTTGAATATACCGCTGCACTGCAGCAGGTTGCACTCATCATCTGTCTTCAATCAAATAATAGATTGAATACAATACCGCTCTTTTCAAAGAGACTAATCTTACAGGTGCAAGTGATTAGCATTTCTTTGAAATCTATGGTTCAATGCATCGGTACCGCATGAACGTTGTAGTGCAGGGCGATATTGCCAAAATTGTATTCATCTATTGCTATGGTAGTTAATCCGATTAACTACGTCACTTCTACGGCGTATAGAAGAGCCCTCATGGCACTTAATAGCATTGTGGTCCTGGACTACAAGTTGCAGACAAAATCAGATGTTTGCTGCATAGGGCTTATACCTCTGTCTGGATCCTGCATACATAGGCCTATGTCAACAAAAGTTTGTATTCAAATGTCATAAAACTAATTTCATGTAATTCATCACACCCCCATTAAATGTCATAACTAAGAATAATATTTCCCATGCACATATGATGATAAAAGAAATGGGGTGCGATTTTGTTGTCTCTCCGTAAGTTTACAACATGGAAGTTTAACTGGTAGTACTATGTGGGTCATGAAATAGGATTGCTGGGGTATATTGTTGAAAACTGAAGTAAAGGGTTGATATCAAATTTCATTAAAGCAACAGAAGTCTCATTTCTTTCAAGCCCCCAAAAAATGATACAATTATTCAAAAAACTAAAAATACTTGTACAACTTGTTTCCATTTGTATGATATTAAAACATTTCAATAGATTTGGAAGCTTTCCAGATTTGTAGTTTGATTTATTTTGTTTGTTTGGTGGAATCAAAGTGCAAACAATTGGTACTGGTTCCACTTAGGTTTAATCATGCTTGCATTATATATGATGCTTGCTCGGGGTATCACTAAATATGGGTGATGGTGATGTGCGGCCACACTGATCCCCATTTTCCTCTTACTGAAAGACCACCTTTTCTGTTTTAAAGTAGCCCCTCTCACCGAACGACCCCCTTTTTTGTTTTAGTGTCACCAACAAAAGACCCACTTTTTTCAAGAACTAGTGCAAACAAATTTCTGAAAGTGTGAACGAAAATACTTTTGAATCTGTTTTAATATGAAAAAAAATGCACATTAGCTCATTATTACAATAACAAATATGTAAATTTAAAAAAGAAATGAAGAGTTTTTTACCGTGGCCTATTTATCCTAAAAATCTGAAGTCAATCCACCTATCATTCAAGAGATACCGCATTTGGATGGAGGTATGGACCAACGGCACAAGCTACGAGATGACGTTGCATAAATAGTATGTCTCACGGTGGAGGCATAAGAAAACAAATTCTGTACATAACATAACATCAACAAATATTGTTGGACAAAATAATTCATAGAATCGTGTATATACTTCTTCCTTTAAGAGTAAGTTAAGTAGCCCAGCATTTGAAACTGTATCCTGTTAGGTTGTAATCTCAATACAATGGATAAATGTCTTTAACCTTCCCTTGCACGCAAGCATAGCTATGGCTTATTTTAAGGTACCTCCAGAAATCTTTAACTTGCTACATCAAAGTACATCTACCCTTGTCTGTCTATTATGCACCCAGCATGTATATGTGGTCATGTTTCGCAGTGCCAGCCGTTCAAATCAGAGCATAATTTTATCTAAATTAAATTGATTTGTACGATTGTATTTTAACAGTGGAAATTATGATGGCAATAGGTTTGATTGATCAAATTACACCATCTAATAAGATAGAATCAATATTGGACCCATGATGTCCCCAGGTCTACGTCATCAATGCTGAGAGAAGGGGGCAAGGTAGACCGGTCATACCTCATAAAGCTGAGCTCGGTGCAAGGCAAAGGGGAACGTACTCTTAGGTTGGATTGTGTTCTATTTCCCTTGTTCATATTCTAGATGTGCTTTACAATCTTAAAACAAGTTCATATCAAATTGATCTGAAACTAAATAAAATATAAGCTTATCCAATTTGTCAAAATTTCCCTTGTTCATGATCTTGGTGCTATTTTGATCTGAAACAAAACTGAATTAAATATATAGTGCAAAATTCTTCTAAACAAATCCAAAATTTGATGTTACATACCTCGATCAATAACAGTTTTGTGCTAACATTTAGCACTTTCTCAAAATCAAAGCCAGATCAAGAATCCTATTTATAATATTATGATCTTGATCTCATCATATTGATCTGAAATGGATCCAATTTGAGTAGAATTATATATAGGCCTAGATCAACAGTGGCGTAGCCAGGTTTTTGTGATGGGGAGGGGGGGGCTGAGAATACTAGTCAGGGGGGCACAAGCTTGTGAATGTATCTTTGAATTTTTTGCCCTAATTTTTCCCTTTATTCCTCAGGGCACTCAAGTGAAGAAGAGCAGCACATTCTAGATTTTGGCAACATGGTTCTGTTCCTGGACTGCCGGTACACACACAACTGAGTATGGCTGATTCAAAAATTTTGTTGACTGTTGTGTACTGACGACCTGTGATTTATCAATGGTCCATGATTTCTGGAGGACTGGCCTCCAGTCCCTAAGTTGATTAGGAATGAGACAAGGGAAGCTACCAGTTGCAACTGTTATCACTATGTGCCAGAAATTGGGCTATTCTAGTTGTAATCCATACCCCTATGGAAGACATGACCTTAATCTTCCACAAAGGGAGTGTGAATTTCAAATGGGGTTATCATTCTGAATGACTCCATTTGAAATCTACACCCTGTGTGGGAGATTAAGGTGGCTGTGTACTCTCAGACATGCATGTAGTAAAAGTGCAATAACTTTGTAATTATTGGCGCAATACATATAAAAGTATACATTTTTATAAAGGCAAGACATCAATAAATCTTAATAAAAATACAGATTTGGGGTAAAAACAACAATTTTGAAGAAAATCACAAAAAGTGAGTTTTTGGCAATATTTGTTAGGTACATCATAACAAAAAACACTCTTTCCAAAATATTTTATTTTGTTTTTAGCTCAATCTTGAGGCTCCATTCCAAAAACGGTTTTTTATTTTTTTTTGATATTGGCCTTATTTTTTGAGATATTGACCATATAAGGCATCAAATTGAACTTTTAAAATTCAAACACGCCTATTTGCACAAAATGATGCCCAAAATCGGAAATAGACCAAAATATAAAAAAAATGAGAAAACTGTTTCTTGAGTCGATCATGCTTTTTACGATGATCATATTTGCTTACCTATAGATGCTGTATTTATTGAGTTATCGTAGTACCTAAATCGTCATTTTACCGAGAAAATGAACATTGAAATAATGGCCGTTGAAGTTTAAAGTGGTCACATTTTGCACTTTCATCGAATCTCACAGGAGAATGCGACAGTTTTCGTTTTTGTAACTTATATTACGTGAACATCGGGTAAATCCACAGCCCCTTGGGAAGTTTGAGCGAAATCCATTCATAACTTGACATTTAAATCGGGGGAAAGAACTTGAAAAAACCCACATTTTATCAGCTAAAACGGAGCCATTTGACCACTAGGGTTTTGTGAAATCAGTGCTTCCGTGGTGTTTCCATAAGATGCGCCACGCATGCAGATAAGCGTTGCGTATGCGTCGCGTATTTGTGCGTTAACAAATTGCGCGATACGCAACGCGATGAGTTGTTGCGCAAGTGTACCTTGCTGGTACAACAAAGATTTTCTTTCCTTTTCAATTTCAAACACGAGTGGAATAGTGAAATAAAATCCTTAAAATATTGCAGTTGGAGTTTACAAATCTGGATTTTCATTCCTTGTATTTATAAAAAACATAACAAGGTACAAACATATCATAAAAACTCAATTTTGAGAAAGAAACAATGGCTAGAGTACACAGCCGCGTTAAGGTAACATCTTCTATAAAGGCATGCACGTATTTTTCTCGTATTAAAATCGAAGGGGGCGGTGTGAAGAAGAAGGGGCGGCAAAAAGAGGGGCGGCGGAAGAAGAAGGGCGGCAAAAAGAATTAGTAAAGAAAAAGGGCGAAAAAATTGTACTATACATCAAACTGTGTTGTTTTTGGGGCGGTAGCGCCTAAAATCCTTTTTTTTTTTTTTTTTGCTCTTCACTTTTTCAAACGACCGTAAAAAAAATTGGGGCAACCTTTTTGGATTTTTTCAGCCCCCCGGGGAAGGGGCGGCCACGGTACGCCACTGAAAGGATGTATGGATTTTAACAGGAAAAGCCCATTGCAACAAAAGTTGATAAGTAAAATATTTAACTCTGGACTGGCAGTGAATTGTTGAATATTTGTCATAGAAACAATATAACTAATTAGGAATTTAATCTAAACACAGCATATGATGCATTCCACAGATCTTGTGAAGCAAATCAAAATATGCAAGATGATATTTGTGAGCCTATAATATTGTGAGGACAACAATAAACAGCTACAGTTTCCCCAGGACTAAAACTGCCTTGTATATATTAGCTAAATATAAGGAATATGGCAAATGTATGATATAAAATTGGATCATCGATTGAGCCCATATTTATTGGTCGAGCTATGAGTTTAAAAATATTGGATGAGACGCACCTCGTTGGCCGCTTCGCGGCTATGCGCGCCTTCCCCCTCGAGGAACTAGAACTAGTTTTAGGTTAGTGGTCAGGCCACATGTACCAATGTGGATCCATTTTATTGATTTATTATTCTAGGTTATGTATGATGTCAAATTGTGGCACCTATGGATTGGATCGTGTCACAAATGATAACGTAACGTAACATGAGGAACAGTAGGAAGCAGTTTGTCCGAAAATCTGTGATTTCTATCTCACACTATCGTCAACAGAAATGTCATAGTAGCAACCCTCTTCTTGTCTATCTACTCCTGATCATACTATAGCAAATGGTACAGCTACCTGATATCCACGATTAGTGGTCTGATGAAAGGTATGGAATTGGGATGTAACTGCCACATCCCACAGTGACATTGTTAGATGGGGTGTCATGTAAGAAGGTTGAAATACTTTTACCTGCCGTGTAAAGGTCCTGATAACCCAACCTAAATAGTATCATCTCCAACTGCAGAGTTCACAAAATATAACCAATGGTATATAACATAGTGGCGTTAAATAGTTGGGGTATGAGTTTGGTTACCTATAGAACTGAAGATGTGTCAAGTTCTCTTCGCTATATCTGGTATCTAATAGAATTGTGTTGTTGTAGTAATTCTATTTTGAGCTATCTTAAATCATCAAAAAACATGTTTTGATCCACCGTAACTTTGACCTTCGACTATTCAAATGTCAAAACTACCAATTCACCCATCACAAGAAGCATTTTAATCTTGATAAATGACTTTATAATAACCTATAATGTCATCTTCAGTTTATCAAAAATGAAAGACCTCTGTTTACCTCAAGTTATATACATGCCACTTCGTGCCAGCCACTTGTGCCGGCCGGCAAGCGGTGTCATCGTAAAAGGGAATGGAATCTGAGGAATACGACATGATAATGATGTCATCTTCTCACTATCTCTGTTGGAATACCAAACATTGTGTGTTCAGCAGGTGCTTAATAGGCTTCTACAGCAGGAGATGGGGCGGACGATGCGACTAAATGGATGTAAACGATGTAATAGGACTGACTGGGTTGAACTCAAGTTCATGACATGCTTGAACTACTTTGTGGAGTACAAGTTCACCTGTCTGGCAGTCAAAAGGCTTGATTTGATTTTAATAGATCTGTATTTTAGGGAGAGGGGGGGGGGGAGGCACTGGGCGCTGACCAGGGGGTATCATGCATGACCAAAGCATGATCAAGCATTGTACGTACATATCCTGAATAGGGTAGGCCTATAAAAACAAGGAAATCCTTTGAATAAAATGTAGAATCTTCTAACCTGTTGATTTTGTTCCCTAATTGTTATGAAGGGTTTTATGGTCAAGAAAATGACTGATGTACTTGCTTCTAAAGGAGCAGAAATAATATCAGAGCAGCCAGCATCCAACTAGGGGATGGGGCATAAGGGGTTACAAGACTTCTCACAAGGGGGCAGCCCCCATATATTTGACCCAAAAACAACAAATTTGATAGAATTTAGAATTTAATTTTCTCAAATGGAGAGAGCTATTTGCTGTCATTTCAACATGTTAAGGAATGATTGGTCTGTAGTGGTCAGCTATAGATTTCGGTATAAACATTCTTCAGGGGTCTGCCAATTTAGCTTTGTTTACAGCGTAAACACAGAAGTGTGGTTCTGATTGGCTAATTGAATCATGTCATTATCACATCAGCACCTCATTCGCCCGATCAAGCTGTGTAGCATTGTGTGACCTAGTTCTTTCTATATATAAGTGATAATCAGGTTGAACAGTTGGACACTGCTGAAGGACTTTGCGAAATACTACAGTTATCTATATTATATCACACTCATCTTTAAAAAACTTCTTTTTCCAGCTGACCCGGATGGGGATCTTCCTGGTCGAGGGATCGGAGTATGAGTATGTGTCATGGTTCTTTTGGAGTACCTTTTCACAGATTTTGGTATATTACCGGTAATGGGTGGATTTTTTCACTTAAAAGTGAAGACCAATGTGCCCAATTGGGCACATTTGGGCAAAAGAACCTTAAAAGCTCCCAATTTGAGCAAATGTGGGTGCTTTTTGTGAAACTTTATTGGTATACCAATGGGTTGAAAAAACAGCAAAAATTAAAGTAGGTATACAATAAGTTAGCATCTGAAAGTCTCACTCATCCACATACTACAAATGGTTTAGTCTGGGGAGGGGCAGATGTTTGTGAAAGTTGACTTTTTTGGTAATTTGGTGGAATCTGTGAGGATTTGGGTGAAATAGTAGGGTGATATTGGGCTAATTATGATGATTTTGGCAGAATTTGGTACTTTGGACAGATATGAGGGGACCTTTTTACCTTGGTGGATTGGGGGTATCCATCCTCTTGCCCCTTCACTAGCTATGGGCTGGTTCAACTGTTGGTTACATTTTATGCTTCAAGTTATCTCAAAATTAGGTCTGCCGACATGTTCCAGGTTTTGCAGGAATTGGCTCTTCCAGTTGAAATCTATACACCCCCTATGGAAAACATGACCTTAATCTTCCACACAGGGCGTGTGAATCTCAAATGGGATTACAGTCATGTCTTCCATAGGGGGTGTATGGATGGATAGCCCATTTTGGAGCAGACTACTCTGAAATGAATAATTCCATTTGAAATTTACACTCCCTATTTGGAAGATTAAGGATGCGGGAGATTAAGAGGTTGCATGGACTTCAACTGGAAAACAGTAGCGGCGCCAGGAATTTGTTTTCGGGGGCAAAGTAAATTTCGGGAGGCAAAGTTAATTTGGGGGCAAAATCAACAAATTTTTTCGCAAAATTGCAGCAAAAAGCATAATTTTACGTAATTTTCGATTTTTACTGGGGAAAACAGGGGGCCACCACTGCTGGAAAAGCCCAATGGGTCACATATGAAAACATATGACAGCAAATGTTGTCACGATGACCTATTCACAGCAATTTCTTAAATTCCCATCCCACGTCACCCCAAGAAATGATACCCTGTAAACAAAACCATGTTAAAAACATGCCACTCTACATCTTTTGTGTGTGATTAAAATCTAATCATCACACTTATGGACAGAGTTTTGTATGACTGGGGACCTCCTTGATAGATGAGAGGAGGTAATCGATGTGACTGAAAACATGCCATTTGATACATGGCAACCAGCTGGGGTAAGCGATGCCTGTACTTAAACGATGTACGCTAATTAATCATTGTGATTGTGTCTCTGCTCTGTTATTTCTGTCACATCTACACTCCGAACAATTATCTTTTGTGAGACTAAGAGCACAGTTCAGTTTGTACTTGTAGTATAATGCAAACAAGGAGAAAGCAATCGCTCGATCTCGATGCAATGTTTTAGGAAGCGCACATTTGAAGAAAAATGAATGTGAACAGGTTTTTGGATGCATGAATATGGTGTATGTATAAAGATGCAAGAATGTCAAGCTATTTGTATGGCACTCATATGTAATGGTGTAAGCATGCATGACCAAAACAACATGTGAAAAGGGATTTTTTTTCAGTGGACATGCTACCCATGTAAGGCAATTAATATGGGTAAAACTTGTTTTTAGATAACAAGTTGATGTCTTTTACAGGTTTTATATATTTCCTTACTGAAGATAGCTTATGGGGTCTATATCTACCTGAGACAAGAATACCAAAATTCAAATCAATAGGTATACATGGTATATTAGGTCAGCTATCAACTGAAGACAACTTTTTTGTGGCTATATCTACTAGAAGTAACAAGTAAGTAACATGTTATATTAGGTCACACTGTTAGAAATGTTCCGTAAATTTTACGGGAAAATACCTAGCAGTTCTATTGTCAACCTTTTCCCGTAAAAACAATGATTTAACAAGTATTTGACCGTAAAATTAGCACATTTACGATATATTACCGTAAAATATAATGTACGGCAGAAAGCCCTTAATTTTTCAGTAAAATACCTGGCAGTTCTATTGCCAACGTTTTCCCGTTAAAATTACAGTAAAAAACAGTAAAATTACAATAAATTAATTAAACACAATCTGTCATGACAAATACGGCTATTTTATATTTGAAAAATGTGGACGATGCAACATATTACAAAATAATCAAATTTAACAGTACTAACATGCCTATTTGTAGAGAAATAGTAATTAGGTTTGCGGTGAATTATTTGTGCTGTAAAAAATGGTGATTTAACGGTACTAACATGACTATTTGTAGAGAAATAGTAATTCAGTTTACGGTGAATTGCCGTAAAATTTTACGGTTTGTGCCGTAAAAAACGGTGATTTCTAAGAAGTGCAGCTATCAACAGAAGACAGCAGTAGGTAGCCAATTTTACTTTTTGCTGTCTACTGAAGATAGCTTCATTTTGGGGCTGTGTGTACTGATTAGGCAAGCTATTAACTTTATATTAACTATTAAGTATACATGGTATATTAGGCATGCCATTAGTTGAAGACAGCAGTATTACAGGTGGCCAATCTTACTGGGTTTTTTTTTGGGGGGGGAATATATATATCTATGGAAGTAAGCAGTCAGTAAATATACATAGTATATTTTGGTATATTTTGATATTTTCTATTTTACTATCTACTGATGATACTTAATTTTGGCTGGTCCACTGAAAACAGCAGTACAGTATATTTGATTGTTTAAAAATGACAGCATAGGGTTTTTATTATTTGTTATCAATTTTGGTATCTCTGATTTTGTTATTGAAGTGAAGATGGTTTACTTAATTTTTGCTGTCTACTGAAGAAAGCTTCTTTAATTGTTGCTGTCTACTGAAGATAGCTTCTTTTACTTTTGATGTCTACTCAAGAGAGCTTCTTTTATATTTGCTGTCTACTGAAGAAAGCTTCTTTTATTTTTGCTGTCTACTGAAGATAGCTTCTTTTATTTTTGCTGTCTACTGAAGATAGCTTCTTTTACTTTTGCTGTCTACTGAAGATAGCTCATTTTATTTTTGCTGTCTACTGAAGATAGCTCATTTTATTTTTGCTGTCTACTGAAGATAGCTCATTTTATTTTTGCTGTCTACTGAAGATAGCTCATTTTATTTTTGCTGTCTACTGAAGATAGCTCATTTTATTTTTGCTGTCTACTGAAGATAGCTTCTTTTATTTTTGCTGTCTACTGAAGAAAGCTTCTTTTATTTTTGCTGTCTACTGAAGATAGCTCATTTTATTTTTGCTGTCTACTGAAGATAGCTTATTTTATTTTTGCTGTCTACTGAAGATAGCTTATTTTATTTTTGCTGACTGAAAATAGCTTATTTTACTTTTGCTATGAATGAAAATGAAAGATAGTTCATTTGTTTTTATTTTACCTGTCTACTGAAGATAATTCATTTTAATTTTGCTGTGTATGAAAGATAGTTCATTTAATTTTGCTGTTTATTGTAGATAAATAATTTTATTTTGTTGTCTATTGAAGATAGCTCATTTAATTTTGCTGTGTAATAAAGATAAAGATAAAAAATAAAGCTTAATCTAATCTATTTTTGCTACTGACTTAAGATAGCTAATAGCTCATTTAGTTTTTGTCATCTACTAAAAACAGCTCATTCTACTTTTGCTGTGTATGAAAAATAGTTCCATTTTATTTTGCCATCTACTGAAGATGAATCATTTTATTTCTGCTGTCTACTGAAGATAGCTCATTTTATTGTTGCTACATACCGAAGATATTTTTTTTCTATTTTGCTGTCTACTGAAGATAGCTCACTTTATTTTTGCTGTTACTTTTTCAAATTCATTTTTTATACCTGGCCCCAAATGTTGCGAAGCTGTTTGCAAAATTTTATAAAATAAAAAAATGATATTAAGGCTCCAGTTAGCTAAAATTCTAGTTTTTTTTAACTTGAAAAAAAAAAGACACCTTTTAGTTTTTAATACAAAAATTGATGCAAAAAAAGGGGCCACTGACATTGTAATACCAGAGCCACAAACATGACACTCATATTTGTAACATGTCCCTTTACGGGTCATTTATACTTTGTGTCCCCCTACATTGTGTGGAGTCAACGAACTCCACTTCAATTGATAGAAACACCTGCAGCAAGTACAGGCTATTCCAAATTCAAGTGAATCTAATTAGAGTTGGGACTTTTTAAACTAGGTGAAAATGTATCGCGTTACCACTACCTACCCACACATTGGGCTGTGCCAGTTAAACTACATACACCCCTGTGGAACACATGAACTTAATATCCCACACAGGGGGTGTGTATTTCATATGGAGTCACCCATTGTGGTAAACCCCATTTGAAATTCAAACTCCCTGTGTGGGAGATTAAGGTCATGTCTTCCATAGGGGGTGTATGGATTTTAACTGGAACAGCCTGTGGTAAACCTAATCTTGTTGTTTACCAACCAGAAGAGGACTGAAACAATACTATTAATAATGTTATCTCATACTTTGTTGTTATTTAACATACTGAACTTACGTCATTTTTTTCAACACCACCACACAAAAATCATTACAAAGTGTCCTATTGCGCTTTTATTTAATGCTGCGTAACACAACGCTTGCTCAGTGCCAAAAGTGGGTAAGTGCAATAGCTGCCATGTGTAGCTGCGACATGTAGATGAGTACAATATACTGTGTGTAAATTGACAAATGTTCACAAGGCAGCTATTGCACTTACCCACTTATGACACTTAGCAGTTGATAAGCTGAGCTATTTTTCACTAAGGTAAATCGACTTGTTTTTTTGCATTCATTTAATGTATGTATGTGATGTGCTTAAGCAAAACGAGTCTGATGTTGACATGTCTAATATTAGGAATTTCTTACTTGAATGAAAATCCCATGTTTCTATCATCTATTTTAGAAAGTTATCCAAAGTTTAGTCATCACAAAAACAAAGGATAAGAAATTCCACTGCATTTCTATTTCTGTAAACTAGAATTTGCAACTTGCAGCATGTTGTGCTTGACTATGTTGTAGCATTGGATGTGTTATTACATTTAGCACTAGACTTGTAATTTCCTCTCACTAGTGACGAGTGAAAAGACAAAATAACAGTGGCACTGCTTGCTGAAATAGCAAGGTTTAGTGTCATAAGGCTATTGCAGTTGAATTGCACACACACCCCTTATGGAAGATATGACCTTTATCTTCCACAAAGGGAGTTTGAATTTTAAATAGGGTGCCTGAATGGGCGAGTCCATTTGAAATCTACATCCTCTGTGTGGAGGATGAAGGCAATGTCTAAGATGGGGAAAGTATGGATTCAGCTGGAGTAGCCTACCAATTTTCCCTGCGACTTTTGACTGTTTCATGTTGGGTTATATAAAGGTCATGAAAATGTTTAAAAATGTTTTGTATGAAAACACACTCCAAAAATATTAAACTGTTTTCAAAATGTTATTGAAAAATATTTTCTGCAAACATTTTTGGCCAAAACTTTTTCAACACTTAAATAATGTTATGTTAGAATGTTTGCAATAAGTTATCAAACAATGTTTTTAAAAGGTACAAAAACGTGTTATACCCTTTATATACCTTTTATATAACTGGACATTTAAGCGCTTTCTGGCAACCTTTTCTAACCTTTTGCAAATGATGCGAAAACGTTTTGTGTTTGCTGGGAAGTCGGAAATATTGATGAAAAACTGCTCAAATCTTTTGAACTGGTTGTCCAAATTCAATGAGCTTTTCTGCAAAATGTAGCTTTGCAAATGTTGTTTACAATCCCATAAGAAATTGACAATTGAATGTGTCCGACTTCAGACTGATTTTGCTTAATCACACCTCAAATAAAGCCTAAATTACTAACTGGCCGACTCATCAACCAAAATACAAGAAAATATTAAATAAATTTATAGATAAAGAGAAACTTACCAGCAATGGTAAATTACCAACTTGCTTGCATTCATTCACAATACTTCTTACATTCTGGGAAATAGAATGAGGAAAACATCCGCTTTTCCTTGTTGTGCTGCCTAACTCAAATCTCTGTATCCACATGAATGTGTGTACCACAGGATGTGAACACCCACTCAAGGTTTAAATCATTTATTGGTACTTGGACCAGGTACTTGGAATATGGTGAAAACACATGGAATGGATGACAGGATTTAGCAAGACAACATGGGCTATTCCTGTTGAAACCCATACACCTATGGAAGACATAACCATATCGGAAAGGAAAGAAGGAATAAAAAAGGAGAGAAGATGAACAAAGAAATTGCCTCAAGTAAACTTTATAAATGTAACTATATGTACCAAAAAATCAGGTTTTTTACGCTTTTTTGGACAAAAAATGTCCAAATTTTGGAAAGAAAGTCCATTGTTTACAAAATCACCCCCCCCCTTAGAAAAAATGTCCACTTTTTCAAAATCAGCACCCCAAATGAAATCCTCATGCACGGGCCTGCCCAAACACCTAAAACGTTAGGTCTTAAGTGAAACAGAGGTACTTTGAGGAATGGTACCGTACACATTTTTGGATAATGAAGAAAAGCACTTACATTTCAGTTCAGGTTTAGAAACTGAATCACAAGTAATTCCCTAAGTCACATCGCTGGTTTATGATCAAACCATTTGATTAAACCAGAGATTAATACTCTGAAATCCTATACTTAATAGAAATCAATAATAATGAACCTGTTGCTGGATGGTGTTAATCTGTGCTAACTCCATCCGCCCACACAAGAGGAGCTCTGTAAAACACAACATTCAGGCTCACCATGTTCACACCCACACAATGGGCCATTCCATTTGAAATCGGCCATCCCCCTGCGACAAATTTAAGACAAGTCTTCCACCATGTCCACAGAGGGAGTATATTTTTCAAATGGAATTGGCTAGATTTAATTATTTTGAAAACCATACTCCCCCTGTATATGGCTTTACCTGTAAAGTGTGTTGAGGCTTGTAGATCAACTTCTAGGCGTTGTGCTTGTGTGTAGCGCACTATAATAAATCATTGCGTTGATCCCCCTTTGGTAACTATATCTTCCACAACTGGAGTGAGTATTTCAAATGGAAGTTACCAACTGCCTATTATATCTGAAACCCATACTCCATCTGTGGATGACTTATAGCAATCT
Source organism: Amphiura filiformis (assembly GCF_039555335.1). NCBI lineage: Eukaryota > Metazoa > Echinodermata > Ophiuroidea > Amphilepidida > Amphiuridae > Amphiura > Amphiura filiformis. The sequence continues at coordinate 999,440 of NW_027305502.1, forward strand.
TCCACAGGGGAGTGTGGATTAAAAATTAAACACTCCAATTTAACTAGTTTGTGCATCCTCCCACGGGGATCTTAAGAAAATGCTAAGAAAAACATAATTTGCTATCGTGTTTAGCTCCTTGAGAGGTATACATCACCTACTTGTTGTAAGCCTAAGAGTTTCAGTGATATGACGAGATGCGTCTTTGTGCAATCAGACACCCTATTATAGATACCTAATTTCACCCACACAATTCTAATCAAAGTTTGTACTTGATAAGGATAATTTGCATATAAGTGATGCCATATCAACCAAAACACGTCGCTTGTTGAGAAAACAACACTGTGAAAATATAAATAGATTTTTCTTCCATTACTTATGCTCTTTTTATCAAAACTTTTATTTAGACCCTTCAATCTTTCACTTCGGGTATTCTTCTGAGCTATGGTACCATGTATTGAGAGCCATACCTGCACATGTAATGGCAGTCAGTTTCAAAAAGAGTAGGGTGTTTCCAATTGGCTGTTCCAATTCCTCCTGGATGTCTGAACATTCAGGTAACCCCATTTGAAATTCACACTCCCTGTGTGGAAGATTAAGGTCATGTCTTCTATAGGGGGTATGGATATCAACTGGAATAGCCCAATCCATCTCACCATCAGAAAAGAAATATAAACTTTACTAGTTAACAATTAACACTGTCCACCAGAGAAGATATCTTACACTTCCCACAATGCATTTCTTCCATTCAATTTTCTGTACTGATTTGCTATCTAGTGCAACATGGGTCATGACAAAAAGTACCTCAATGAACAGAGCACATCCAGATCTTGCAAAATACATGCATATTACTTGCTGGGAGTGAAATTGTACAAAATAATGCATGCATAGACATCTCAGTACAAGTGCATTACTTTGTACAATTTCTCGAGCAACAAGTGATACACATTTATTAACCTTATTTCATACACAAGAAAAAATCCTGTGATTTTTGTATTTTGTTGTAACAAAATTGTCACTAAAAATGTTGGAAACTCAAGCAAATATAAATGCATCAACCCGCAAGTAAGATGAACTCGTCCGAAAGTACTGCGCGTACTACGCAGAGTGCGTGCCCGTGCAATTGTACAACATTTATGCACGGCTAGTAATTTACTAATGTTTGCTCTGATTGGTTCTCACTATCTAGGAGTGTATGAATTCTTGATAATCGACCCATATTTAGCCAGTCTAATTCTCAAACTGAAAACAAAGGGAAACAAAACAAAGTAATGAGAGTGTCATATGATGAAATGAGGTGATGTATCATGTTGCAAAGGATTCTGGGAAGGGTAAGATATTTTCTCTGATTGTCCATGTCTCATGCAGCCCTGTAGTGTGTACAAGTATGATAACAAGAGACCAGACTTGCATAAAAATATGCACAGATAGGTAAAAACTAAAAAATAGTTGATAAATATAATATTATCCTTTTTTAAAACCAAATATGGAAGAATAATAGCATCTTTTTTACTTTTGTTTCTAAAATTTTGTTACAGACTGAGAAAAGCACTTAATGTTACCTGGCAGCCGCACACCGCCAATAAGGAGCTGTACGGCAATCTCTCCCAATCTCCGAAAGGCTGAAAACAAAAAGGCTGAGATTTGCTGGACACTGTGCCACAAGTGAAACAGAGGCAGCTTCCAGAGTTTTACTGTGGCAGCCTATGCATGGTAAAAGATCAAGAGGACAACCACGGAAGGACTACATTAAGCAACTAATTGAGGATAGAGAGACAAGACATTAGGAACTGCATGCAGAACAGAGTTGTGTGGAGAGCCATCAGCGGAGTCCGACTAGACAAGTCGACATAAGCAAAGTAAGCAAGTAAGCAACAGAGGGTGGCGTTAATCAGTGCCAAAGCATTGCTTTCCACATGGGAAATATATATCTCATTTGTTGGATGTAACTGGGACAAACTGGAGTCATGGCTTTTCATTCTACTCTTTTAGAAACTGTCTAACTTTTTGAAACTTTGGTGACTTAGTGTCACATCATTTGATTTAAGTTGATCCCAAATTTGTTTCCAAGAAACCATGAGAGCTAAAAATATCGGCTGATGACGTGGAAAATTCTGCAAAAAACATGGGCTGATGACGCGGAGAATTCTGTGAATGTACTCTCAGTAGATTAAAAAAGGAGCGTAAAAGTTTTAATTTAAAATTATTCAGAATTATACATACACCCACCTCATCAGTATAATGTATGCAAAAAGTGGGAATTAACTCCATGCAGGTGTCAACTGCAGACAACAGGTTTCAATTTTTTTTTGAATATTCACACATTTCAAAATTGTAAATTTTCATGACCATATTTGGAATCAGCATGAAAAATTAATTTAAAATGAGTACAAACAACCTAGTATTGGTTCAGTGCCTCTTAAGATAACTTTAATATTAAAAAAAAATATCTCAAAACTTGGATTTTTCATGTTAAAACCTATGGCTAGCATGCAGGGCATTAACTATGGCTACCCCCGGATGCTTGCCCGGCTTGCTACAACCACATTATTCTTATCGATGCAAGATGTAAACAATTCCTGTTGCCGTGCCAATCACAAAGTTGATAAATGATTAATTCTCATCAGTATTTCTTCTTCTCGTTATAGTAATAATAATACAAGCCTATTTATTATGTACATATTCAACCCACGCGGCTCTCTTCAAAGTGGGTAAATGGAGAGACTGGGCAATTCCAGTTGAAATCCATACACCCCCTGTGGAAGGCATGACCTTAATCTCCCACACAGGGGTTGTAGATTTCAAATGGAGTCACCCATTCAGATAACCCCATTTGAAATTCACCCTCCTTGTGTGGGAGATTTAGGGGGTATATTGGAATTGCCTCTTTCCATATATGAGGGTTGTGTAAGCCCGTGTGGATGATGACATCAATACTTTCTAGAATTCATTAATTACCCATTTCTCGCCTACATAGGAGGCTATTCTATTTGAAATCCATGACCTTAATCTTTCAAATAGGGTTGCCTGAATGGGTAACTGATTTCAAATTCACACTCCCTGTGTGGAAGATTAAGGTCATGTCTTCCATAGGGGGTGTATGGAATTCAACTGGAATAGCGCATAACCACATCTAGGTGATCAGATCAACCAAAATGAGGACATGATGGGGATATCCACACGGGATACGCAATCCACTTTAATGTGGTTCTTCTATATAATCTGGACCAATATTGACTTGTGTATGCTTTGATTTGGGGTGGAACATGCCTTAGTAACTCTAAAAGTGGACCAATACTGGGCCCATTTTTATACCGCGATGTCCAGATTTAACCAATTTTAACACAATTCGAAACATTTGAAAAAATAACCCATTTATACACTTTTCCTAGACGTCACCAATCAGATATTGGGCCCAGCATTCGAGTCATTTGATTTGATTTGATTTGTTCGGGTTTTGACAACCCTGGATAACCCAAGAAAGCCTCTATTGAAGCTTATTTCCATTGGGGTCCATTTGAACACAGGGACGGGTTGGGAACAGTCAGGGGTTAACACCCTACTCTTTTCGAAACTGGCTGCGAGATACATGTACAGGTATGGCTCTCTGTACACGGGACCGACGGCTTAACGCCCCTCCGAAGGATTTGAGTACTTTCATGATTCATTTACCCAATTCTAAATGAACCATGGGAGAGCGGAAATCTGAATTTAATCTACAGAAGTTGCCAATTAATTTCAGACTTTTTTTTTCCAAGTCAATATCCCAGCAAATCGCCACCGCCGGGAATCGAACCCAGGACCTCATGCACTAAAGGCAAGTACCCTAACCATTGCGCCACGCTCTCCCTGTGTCATCCACACCCAAATGCATATACCGCTCCAGTGCGCGCGATCAACTTTGCATTATGCTAGGCGTTCTGCGCGAGATTGCCAGCTCGCGGTACACATTTAGTTTGTCATGCCATTATAAAGTATATAAAAACAGAATTGCAAAACAAGGCTTGATTTTCATATAGCATCACAGTTTTTCCGTATCTTTTGTATTTTGTAGTATCAAAACAAGCTGAAACAAAGGTAACCAGTATATTACAGGTCCCGTTTAAACAATTATAATTGAATTCTATCATTGGGCTATTCCAGTTGAAATCCATACACCCTGTATGGAAGACATGCCCTTAATCTTTCACGCAGGGAGTGTGAATTTCAATTGGGGTTACCTGAATGGGTGAATCCATTTGAAATTTATACTCCCTGTGTGGGAGATAATGGTCATGTCTTTCTGGTGTGAATTAGAAGGGGGCAGCTGAGGGATCAGGTCATCAGCCCAAAAGCATGTGAAAACTACTGCAGGCCCACCGATATAGGCCTGTCACATTTTGTCACTAAAGTCAGTATTAAGATGGACCCAATGCTGTCTGCAACATCAATCCAATCCATGCAAGATTTAATAAAATTCTTATAAAAAAAGTCTTATAAAGTGTCAGTGGACCAGTGTAACATTTAAAATTGTACACATTGATTTTGAGCCCTTTTGAAGCAATGATATAAATAGTGTAAAAATGATGTACCAAATAGCTTCATTTGGACCTTCATTTTGCAAATATCCCAACCCCGACACCCCACTGGCCATTTTTGATTCTGTATTGGACACTTGTGCACTTTTTAAGCAATAACTTAACAATGGAAACTTGTCCACAAATGGCTTCAATTGGGCCATCATTGCACAAATTTTTGGCTTTTTCAAAATAATATTTTACACAAAAATAAGGCCAAAATGGTTCACCAAATGGCTTCAATTAGGTCTTCATATTGCGAAAGTTTCTCACTTCTGAGAAGGGCACATCACCCTTCAAACACCCATGCGACGTGCAAGTGCGATGCTATGGCCCCAAAATTGGGCTCCCTTGGATTGTTTTAAATGAGTATGCTATATAGATTGTTTTGTTGAAGATAGATCACTTCCTGCTATTGTTTCAAATGTACGCATTCATTTAATACAATGTTAGACAATTGAATTGAACTGTTTCAAATGAGTATTTTATTAAAAATCATTTTGTTGAAGATAGACAACTTCCTTTGATTGTTTCACATGTTCACATGCAAAATACAATGTTAGACAATTGAATTGTTTCAAAGAATATACTATAAATCATTTTGTTTCAAATTTACAAATTCATTTAACACAAGTGGACAATTGAATTGAACTGTTTCAAATTGAGTATACTATAAATCATTTTGTTGAATTGAAGATAGATCACTTCCTTCGATTGTTTCAAATGTACAAATTCATCTTTAGACAATTGAATTGATACAGTGGCGGAGCCAGGATTTTTTTTGTGTTCTTTGGGGGGCAAAGTGAATTTCAGGGGGGCAAAATTGTGGAAATTTACGTGATTTGGGGGGTTTCCCTCAAAAGTGGGGGAGAAAAATATGGGGGCAAATTCCCCTGCCCCGCCACTGAATTGATATATAAATTGTTTTGTTGAAGAGGCAGATTACTAAGTATAAGTAACAACTCAATTCAAACTAAACTTGCTTATTTATTCCTAATAAAACAGAATGAGTCCATTGAGCTATTACGTTTGAAACAGTGATGTAGTGTCAAACCAAAAGTTCAAAATCGTCAATGTGAGAAAATATTATCCTCAAAATTACAGTAAAAAGCAGGCCTAACTAGTCAGCATGCTAGTACAGACTACACTATAATTTCAAACATTATCACTGTCAGTACAAAGCTCTGACCGCAATATGCTTATAGTCTTAGTACGACTTTTGTATGCCTTGGGTACAAAAACTCATACTCCACAACTTTAGAATTATTATTATTGAATGGTTATTATTATTGAATGATTATTGGTTTATGGAACTTGGCAATGAGGCATGATGTTACTTTGGTTCTTTTATAGGCTACGGTATACCAATGTTATCAATCACAAAATCTATCAGCTGTGGAAGGAGTCCCAAATAAAAAAAAAAGAAAAGAACAAGAAAAAGTTGACAGCTTTGTTGGTTTTACATAATAAAATAGGAATTTCATGCTTTTCTGGCCAAATTACAAATTTAATCACTTGGGAAGAAGTACTGATCAGACAAAAGAGTATATAGGGACCCGCTCAATATTTACACCAGGGGAGTGGAAATTTTACAGGGAATCCAAATATTTTTTGTCTTCAGGGGGAATCTGAATTATTTACTTGAACCATGGGGTGTATGTTAAGGGGGCGCAACACTAAATAAGCGTCCCATAGGATAACGTGTGATTTTGGCCTACTTCGAGCGCCATTCCTGGCGTCCCTGCAATACTTGGAAAAATTAATTTGGTATCAAATTAAAGCTCTGTTTCTGTAGATTCCAAAACATTTGTCGGCATATATCGATGACCGTTGACTTTTTTCGCTATTTCGCGGTGCAAAAAATATGGCCTAAAAATATACTAAATTCACCACTCACATTTCAAAATCGGAAGTTGTCTTCATCCGCCACAGAGAATCGCTTTTGAGATAAAATGTCCGGTTTTTTCTGCATGTTATCATTGAAGACACTTGTCGAATTCATATGAGCTGATATTGAGTGATTTAAAGTGAACATGTCGGTAGACATGGACTATATTAGCCGAATTTCGTTCTTACATAAAATGCGTAGTGATTTAGTGTTGCGCCCCCTTAAGTTTCAAATGGAGAAACAGTGGAACACAAGGGGGAATCTAAAAACGTTGAGTGGACCGGACATGAGGGGGAACACAAAATTTGTTGTCCATTTTTTTTGGTCAAAATTCCCACTAGGCGTAAATATTGACTGATCCCTAAAGAAATAAGGTTCAATATCATAAGGTATTGTATTGGACATTTTTTGAGCGATAAATTTTTCGGGATTTGATGATTTTTAACTTTTTCACTTGTTTTTAAATTCAAGATTATAAGCTTCTGTACAATGAGCTATATACACACATGGGATATATTTGAGCATTGTCATTTTCGCCATAGCTGTTACGAACATGAAATTAAGCATGAAAATAAACATAGCGCAAAAAAATTCAACTTTTACACCAAATAAGACACCAGGTGCTGCAAATTAAATGACAGTCATTTTGGTAAGCTTAATAATTTGTAAAATAATCTTGTTTTTTGTTATAAATGATAACAAATTGATCCATTTCAAAAAAAAGAATGAACAAATTGTTTGGATCATCAAAAGATTTCATTATGTAAAAATATCTCATTACAAAGGATGAAAGTTTAATCTATTCCAGGGCTATTGCAAGCGGGGCAGCCGGGGATGCCATGGCTGCCCCACTTTTTGATAAATTTGTTATGTTTTTCTTTTATATCTCTATTTCAATCTGGGTTGGCTGCCCAACATTTGTGATGGCATTTTTTTCAACCTTGCTACGACCCTGATCTATTCAAACCATGTTCAAAACTGAATAAGGATTTCAAATTAAAAAGTACATGATACCATTTATTTGTTCCACACATGTATGAATTTGGTGAATTCAAACTCAATGAAGATAGCTATAGTATGGTGCAAGTGACAAGTATGTTTTTACATTTTAAGTATTAAAATACTTCACATGTTCAAGTCATTTAATAGTTACGACTGCATGGGCTCCCCCAATGAATTAACACTCTCGAAGAAGGTATCTGATACTTCCCACAATGCACTGCTTCCATTTCAACAAATGGAACCTAGGGTCCAGTTCACTAATCTTTTAACCCTTCGTAACTCAAGTAACCATTCGTAAAGATATGAATACTCAAACCTAGACTTAACTTTACGATGGTTCTCTGTAGTAAATCCCTATTACTTACGATTTGTCGTAAGTTACGCACAATTTTGAGACTTACGAAGCTTCGTAAAGTTTAGTGAAATGGACCTCTGTACAAAGTAATAGAAGTGTCATTTGATGATATCTTGGTGTCGATTATTCATCCGGTAGCTCATTTTGCTACTCATACATGTACATCTGACATCACAACACCATCAATTAGATGCTTGATGAAGTCTGATGTTTTCGGACGCAACATAGCAAAGTGAGTCGCAAATTTTAGTTCCAGTATTAGATTTAATGTCATTTGATGAACTGAGGTGATGTATCAAGTTGCAAAGGATTCTGGGAAGGGTAAAATAACTTCTCTGTAACACCCTCATTTGATACGCACATTCCTGTCATAAGTCATGGTAACAAATCGAAACATTTGTAGCGACAGATAAATACCGTAATGGGACAATACATCAATGACAGGACTTTACTTTTTGTTCCCAGGGAGAGGGGGATGGGGAGGGTAGTGGATGAGAGGAGGGGGAGTGGATGATGAAGGGGTGAGGAAGGGAAGAGAGAGGGGGAAGGTGAGCAACACTCATTGGAAATAGTGACAGCAGGCCTGTAGGAAGGTAAAAAATAGTGGTGAGGCAGTTGCTGGGGGTCTGGGGTTGACTCCAAGCAGGGTTGGAAGGTGCAGAGCCCCTCATGGGGGGTGGGGGTGGGGGGGGGGGGGGTAAAGCCAACAAAAGCTATTGCATTTTTGTGATTCTATAAGCTTTAGGAGCCATTCTCAGCATGATCATTTGTCAAAAAGAGTATACATTTTTTTTCTTTTTCTGAAAAGCAGGCAGCTCCAACGGCCCTGGGTGGCAGCTAGGAGTGTGCAGGCACATAAAGATGATCTTGATTTTCTCTCCCTCACACTCAATGATCACATTTATTGTTTTGCTGCCATCACCCAATGATCCCCCTTTTAAAATAGTTATGAATACATTTTAATCTAATTTTCTCAAATATTGACAGAATTTCATTTTGTTTTTCTATTTTTATGTAAAATGTAAACAATTACAATTCCTCTACAAAAAGTGCCAAACTTTGTATTTTGGTACTGTTGTTATCCCTAATTTGTTTCCAAGTCTCGCTGTGTAACCAGCTTTTTGTGAGTGTCAAAAGTCTCTCATTGAATGACCCCTAGTTTGAAATTGTTGACTGACCTTGTAAAAGAAAAAAAAACACCCTCCCCTCCCCCATTAACTTTTCCCCTTTCCATGCATGATATCCCATCAAAGTGCTAAAAAGACAATGAACTTATTCACAGCTATATTATAGTTGGTTTCTGTACCTACTGAAGCATTTTGTTGTAGGTGTATGTCATATGAAGGCATTGGCAAAAATTATTTGTTAATTTATGTTATTGCGCACAACAATAAAGTTCCAACTCACTCTCACGTAAATTCACATAAGCATGCACTATAGTCATGCATTATGCAACACGTAACTTAGCGTAAGTGCTGCGCCCAACTGCGTGCACGCCATACAATATCAATACACAGATGCTATTTTTTGCCAATAATAATCCGAACAAACTTTAATTGATAGTCAATTGCAGGTATTCAGCTGAGCATCTGTCTCCCACGTAATTTCTCGTTGTAGCAGCATCAGATGTTACAAGTGAAATTGCTTTTACTTTTAATGAAAATAATGATTCCATCAAAGCATCCTTTGCTAAAACAATAAATCCATTCTTCAATGCTTTTATAAGCTTATCAAAGAAAAGAGAGATTTTCTTCAACTAATTAGCTATTAAATGAACAGCTACATGGGTATCCTCTAACCAGTGATACCAAAATAAGTACAAATATTCCCCACATAATATGTGACACGATCTGGTCCATGGGGGCCAAAGGCGGCAAATTTGAAACTGAGATAAAGGTAAAAATATGGAATAAAAAAACCAACAAAATACATAAGAAAATAGACATAAAAAAACTTCATAACTTTAGAACCAAGTATGCTAGACCTTTGGTGTTTTCACTAAATGATAGCCTAGATTGTATGTATAATAAAATAATTACAGTGACTCAATTTTCAAAAATGCCTCCTTTGGCCCCCATGGACCAGATTGTGTCACATATTGCTATGATGTCATAATCTCAGTGCACCTTCGAAAAATTTGGAAATTGTACCCAATAAAGGCAAAATTAATTTAGTAGCTAAAAATTCTATGAACATGCAATTTTCAACAGATTTTCTCCTAAAGACCAATTTGGGGGGGGGGGACTTTTCATCAAAACTGTTAAATAATGACTAACTTTGGAATTAAAAGTGCTCAAACACATTACAGGTGAGCGTAGAAACAAATTCAAAGTATAGACCTCTGGAAAAGACAACCGTTACTACTAGTTTCACGGCATACCGTCACTTACGATCATTGGGTATGCATTTGTGTTTAGTTGAAACCATGAAAAATTATCCGTCTGATGATCGGTATACCCAATGATCGTAAGTGAGGGTATGCTGTGAAACTAGTAGTAATGGTTACCTTTTCCAGAGGTCTATACTTTGAATTTGTATATAGCATTATATATCTTTTATCTCATGTGTTCTTATGGTGGTAATAATGCCACATCCAATGCCATATAGTTCCCCAGCTCAGTTCAATAACCTCCATAGTTCGTAATAAGCGCCCTCGAGGAGTGTGAGGTTTTGTACCTAACACCTATGAGTAATTGAGTATAGAATAGAATATAGAAGCATATATTTCAAAAAAGGACTTGTGACTTGATGGATCATCATGTTTGAGTTCCTATGATCATTATACGGTACTTAAAATTCAATCACTTGTATTCTGTGCGTAGGTGTTGAATTTCTAGATGACACAGAATAATTATCTCATTCCGATCTAAACCGATTCAATTTGGATATCATAAAAAATCTTTGACTAACAACTCAGTCCTGAATATTTTACTCATTTCGACTGTCAATTTGTTTGCTCCCAATTTTTTGTTAATTCTTATTTAATTTTATTGAGCACTGCAGTGCTATCAAAGAATTTGATAACTGTTTCTTTTATGATTTGTTAATTGGTTTAAAATTCTTCTTGCTTTCATGCTTGGCTATAAAAAATGGTGCTTGTAACTGATCTGTGCATTGGGCTATTCCATTTAAAATCCACACTATCCCTGTGGAAGATTTTGGAAATATCTTCTACAGGGGAAGTATAAATTTCAAATGGAATAAACACATAAGGCAGCTCCAATTGAATTTCATATACCCTCTGAGAAAGATTTGAATCTTCCACAGAGGGAGGGTGAGTTTCAAATGGAGCTGCTAATGTGTTCATTCCATTTGAAATTCATACTCCCCCTGTGGAAGATATTTCCAAAATCTTCCACAGGGGTGGTGTGGATTTCAACTGCATGGAATAGCCCATTTCACCAATAATTAGATTTGAGCTAAACTAGTAGTGGCTCTTCTTTTGAAGAATATTTCAGTTGGTGAAAAGTTCAGTGTGCAATAGGTTATATCGTATACCGTTATGTTTGCAATGTTAATTTTTTCATGATTTTAACTATCCTGATAGTTGGGGTTTCATTTGATTTAGGTTTGAAATGGCTACATATTGAAGCATGGGTTCACAAATATTTCCACAGGGTTTGAAATTTGTGCTTGCCTATTTAACAGCAAAAAGCAAAAATTAAACCCACTGTGAAAAATTCCTGATATACCATACACCCCCATGTATTATTGGTTCAAAACTATGCAGCTGCATAGTCCATTCATTGATATCAGTTTTATTTTGTAAAGAAGACAAATTTCTATAATCTTGTTTGATGGCTTTTAAACATAAATAGTCAAAATTAATATTTAAAAATATTAATTATGACTATTTATGTTTGAACCACGGATAACAAACATGTCAAAGCTGGGAAAGTGACCCTGTAATGGTAATAAAAAAAAGTACAGGTTTCTTTCAGTAATAAGCATTGCAATTTTATTTTATTTAAATATCTCATGTTCAGTTATATGCAAAAGAAACAAAAACAATCATACCTCCAAAATATGTTGTGGCACATAATGACTTCATTGGTGCATTTTGCCATATTATCAAGGTGGGTCGGAGGGGAGCATGACCTAGCGGTGTTTGCACTCAAATATTGAGACAAATAAAGCTGACACACATGAGGAATGGTATGGGTTCTATAATAGTTATTCCAAGGCTTGATGTAACTGGTGTCATTTCTGCCCTATGTGCATGATTTTTCTCTGGAGGGGAGTAGGAAGATGCCCAAATGTTTAGTTTTGATATATTATTGGCCTTAACTCAAGAACCGCAAGACCTATAGTAATATAAATGTAATTAAATTGGCTTTCTAGACTCATTTTCCATAAGATCAATGCAAGAATCACTACAGATTTTAACTCTTTCCACAAGGGTGTCAACTGCAGATGACAAGTTTCAAATTTTCTTTAAAAATTCAAAATTGTACATTTTCATGACAATATTTGGAATCAGCATGAAAAATGCATTAAAATGAGTATAAAAAACTAGCCTAGTATTGGTTCAGTGGTTTTTGAGATAGCTCTTGATATTTTGCCCCCTCTCCAGAAATTCACTTTGCCTCCCCCCATGACCCCCTGAAAAAATTCCTGGTGCCACCACTGCCTGCCATCCCTTGCAGCATGCTACATACTACTGTTTCAAAAGCAAACATAGATTGGGCTATTCCAGAAAATAAGTGCACACCCCCTATAGAGGAGTAAATTTTCAATCAAAGAAATGTCTGGATTTCCAAGTCTGCTTTCTGAAAGCAACTGGAATTCCAGTTGCCAATGTCACTTGAAAAAGCTTGGAAATCCACTTAAATGAAGGGGAAATGGTGGAAATATCCAAAATGAGCTCTCAAATTGAGGATTTCTGATTTTGAACTAATTTTCTACTGGCTTTTTTCACATTTGAACACTTTAAAAGTCTGGATTTCCAACAGTCATGATAGGACAAAAAGTCCGGAAATCCGAACTCCTCTATAGGGGTGTGCATCTATTTTCTGGAATAGCCCATTGCAACAGTAGCTTTAATTTCATCACATTATTGACAAAGACAAATTCATGAAATATGACTGGACCCAACATTAATCATATTAAAAAGACTGTCACTGTCAAAGTCTGATTTCTTTTCCCCATAAACTATAGATGCAGCATGCGCGTACGCAGGAATTTCTTAAGGGGGGTGTGATGATAAAAAACTAACAAAATAAAGAAATGACCGCAGAAGCGTCATCCCGTCAGCAACTTGGGCGCATTTAGGGGGTGTCTGAGGGGATGTGCCCCCCCTCAGAATTTAGAAACTTTTGCAAAATGAAGACCTAATTGAAGCGATTTGGTGGGCAATTTTGGCACTATTAGTGTGTAAAATTTTAATTTGAAAAAGCCAAAAATTTGTGAAATGACGGTTCATGAAGCCTTTCGTGAACAAGTCTTACTTAAAGTTGTAGGCCTATATATAAATTGTGTTACAAATTGGTAAATGTCGAAAGCAGAAGCCAAAATGGCTACTTGTTTATCCACTACACAGAATGTCCCCCCTTCCTTATGAAGAAACTTTGCAAAATGAAGACCTAATTGAGGCGATTTGGCGGGCCATTTTGGCACCGTAGTGTGTAAAATTTTAGTTTGAAAAAGCCGAAAATTGGTGAAATAACGGCCCATGAAGCCTTTCGTGAACAAGAGTTTTCCCTCCTGCAGAAGTTGGAAAATTTTGCAAAATGAAGGTCCGATTGAAGCCATTTGGTGCATAATTTTTACACTATTTAAATCATTGCTTCAAACAGAAATAAGGGCCCGAACTCAATTTGCACAATTAAAACCTTAACGTACGTACGTTGCCGGGGCAGGGGTGTGACGATATGGAGAGGTGTTGGTGTTAACATGTAGGCCCTATATCCATGTCAATTAACAATTAAATGGGGATGTGGGGGTGTGTGGGAGGGGTGTTAACATTAATCGACATATTTACGTACGTTGCCGGTCAGTCAATAGCTGTCAATACCGGGTATAGGGGAGAGAAAAATTTGAGTGGGGGTAGTTAAGACATCTATAGGGCTATGATAATTTGATATTATGTCCCCTATGCCATGCTCACCTCCCTCCTCTCCTCTCCTCCCCCCTCTCCCTCTCTCTCTCTCTCTCTCTCTCTCTCTTCCTCTCTCTTTCTTTGCCTTTGCTCCCCCCATTTTTATTTTTTGGACAAACCCAAGGGGGTGTTTCACACACGTAACACCCCCCCCCTGTGTACGCCAATGAGATGCAGTTAAGGGTTGTCACAAAACCATCAATCATTTGGTGCAATTTTTCACAAGTTATCCTTCTATTTCATCCATAAAGACCAATCAATGGACTACTTTCCTCAGTTGAAATCCATACACCTCCTATGGAAGACAAACCTTCCACACAGGGAGTGTGAATTTCAAATGGGGCCACCATGATTCAGTGTTGTCTGCTACAAAATGGGTCATTCCAGTTGCAATCCTTACACCCCCTATGGAAGACATATCCTTAACCTTGCACACTGGGAGTGTGATTTCAAAATGGGATTACCTGAATGGGTGATTACCTCCATTTGAAATCTACACTCCCTGTGTGGGAGATTAAGAATGTCTTCCATAGGGGTGTATGGATTTCAACTGGAATAGCCCAATATTGAATGTATTCAGTGCTTGAAATAAGGTGGATCCTTGGGCCAAAAGGATATGAAAATCACTGCGACCTGCAGACATGCTAAACTTGCAGGCCCGGTGAAATTTTGTCACCAAATATGCCGAAGTCAGTATGGACTGAATATTGACTTCAAAATCAATCAATAGCATATTATCTGTTTTTGATTTGTAAGTCTGGTGTCTTTTCAAAGTGTGTCAGAAATGGGGACCAGCTGCAGGATAACATTCAAACAGAGACTCTCACATCCCTGATACACCTAGGCCTATATCAGTGCCTCCCCCTCCATGTTCATCTATGAACAACAACTTACCTACTGTGATAACTTGTGGCATTAATAATACGATTTTACCCAATAATTCAATTGCTCATTGTTTAATAAGAAAAGTTGGGTGAACATTACCCAACTTTTTAACAGTGTACATTTTGCTCACATTTAATGTGTGATACCCATTGACATTAATCACTGTGCGATAAATCATATCTTTATACTTTGGTCATAATTTTTTGTTAATTTATTAGATGCAGACACTATGCAGCCAGTTCACATACTAAATAATTTTACAATACTTGAGGGGGCTATAACTTAAAATCCAACACAAAATTTTGAGTTGGGTTTTTTTTTAGTATTTTTTAGTTGGCAGCTGCATACAGTAATCAGAAAACAACAAAGAATATGAAAGCAATCACAAACAAAAAATGCATTTTTGGTATATGATAGAAAATGTCCAAACTTATTTGGCCCAAATCATCTTAAAAGATGATTTGGGCCAAATATGGTTGACCAAATTCATTTCATGGTGTGCTATCTTTGCATTTTTATGTATATATGCATCTAACATAAACTTCAAAAAGTTTGTCCAGATTCTGTAAAAAAAACCCACCTAAAACACATGTCGGTAAGGTGTTTTAATCTCTTGATCCTTTATGCCCATACTCATGTCAAAACAACTGCATGTCTATGTAATCAGTAAAATCAATGTGATACACCCGAGTTAAAAAGTTACGCTATACTAGACCTATAGAAAATGCATGGTCAATGTTGCAATGGCATCACCTATTATGAACAGTGCTAAATTACATGTATGCTGTCCACACATGAGATGCCAACCTAATCATGTGAGCTGATTGTGTGATAAAGGTGTGGCTTTGATAAAGACACAGGTTGGGGGAGCGATTCAGACACACACAAATGACATGTATACACCCATACACAATCACCCCCACACCCACGTGTAATCGCCTCCAAACGTGGACGCTGTTGAGGACCACGCAATCATGGTCGTCTGAATCCGTACTCAATCGACATACCGAGGACGTTTTCCGCCATTTGGTTTGTGTATTTTTGTGTGTATGGAATTTAACCTAGCAACTGCGGACGTTATTTCTTATATACTGATAGAGGTCGTATTTCGCAAATACATTATTCATACATTTGCGGTCATTTTCAGACCTCCAGAAACCGAGGACGGTCCCCCATTGCAGGGTGGTCCGTGGTTTGAATGTGAAGTGTGAGTGTGTGTCCTCGTTTGCTGGCAAAAACAAACGCACCCCACAGAGAGAGAAATGGACACATAGACACAAACACCCAACAGAGACATGGACACACAGACACAAACAGAGGAGAGACATGGATGTAATATTTGTGAATGAAGGTACACGGAGATGCATGCTAGATTTAGAAGATATTACATTGGACACACAGACACAAACACCCCCCTGTGCATTACAAATACTTCCGAGGACCTGAAAAAAAATGATGAAAAGTCCAAACGTATGCATGTCCTCGGTGTGTTGTCATGTCAAGTGCTCAACAAATTTGATTCCGGTTAACACTGCGAGGACGTTTAGCTATAGAGGGGGTAGTAGGGTATAAGACCTCTAATTTTTTGCCGTTTAACAAGGTTTCCATAGCGAGGATGTGTGTTTAGGTCCTTGTTAAGCGAGAAGTCCTCGGTGTGTTGGTGTGTTGTTATGTCGGAGTCCTCAGAAGTAATGCTAATGCATATGCAGATGATAGAGGCCTGGACACACAGACACAAACAGTCATATGAAAGTAGAAAAATATGAATGTAATGCTGTCTTTAGTGATGCCTGACCTGTAACTTGGGGAATATATTTATTCAATGATAAGGTACAATCAAGGTAAATTTGAGGTGATTCTGTGCATGACACGATAGCCAACAAATCAGTGGCATAGCCAGCCCTTTTTCAGAGGGTGGACGAAGAGGGGGAAAGCCAACTTTTAAGGGGGGAATTTGACGAAAATGGTCAAAAATGGGCTAAAAAGTACAAAAAAGGCTAAAAATCTTACATATCAGGGCAGCCAGCATCGGGGGGGGGGGGGGCTTCTTACAGGGGGGGCAGCTTATTACGCCACTGCAACAAATCTACCATAAATATGTAAATCTATCATTTGAGGATGAATCACACAATTTTCAGAATTCATTTATTTCCCATATTTCCCAATGTCAATTCTAAATCAACATTCAATCTGTGACTCAATAGCGGCACCATTTATATTCAGCTTTACCAGTTCTTTATACACAGCTTTGATGGATTAGATACATTTTGTCAGCAAACATACTTAGGGATAATAATAGTGGATCATTTATCATCAAAATGTGTCGTCTGCTGTCACCGCTTCTTTGTAGGTAGATTCATTTAACATAACAAATCATAACAAGTCACATTAACCCAAGTCATATTCACATGACATGCCAATTTGCCTTGGGGGCATTTTTGCTTTTGGTTTGAGTAGAGATGTGCGACTGAGATTTATATTTGACAAAAAGAGATCAAAATATACGTATTTTGAAATGATTTTTGTCCCAAATGAAAATAAATTTGCATAAATTGGGTGAACATTTTGGGAAATGTTGCTACAAAACATTGAAATGGGAAAGCACTTAGAGAAGTTTTGGAAACTACCCATTCTTTCAACCAGTGTTCTGTATAGGGCTGTTGTTGACTAGAATTTTCATTGTTGACAATCGTCAAATCTCAAGATCAGACATGCCGACAAAGCAATACATCAATAAAGTCCACAGAAAATCTCGAATCAAGAACTTTACGAGAAAAACAAGGAAACAAAGTGGAGTAATAAAATCAAGAAGAAGCGGCTCCTTTGGTTAGGACACCTCCAGAGACTACCTGATGATACCTCAGCAAAGCAAACTCTACAAGAACACAAACGACACATAAAATGACAAAGAGGGAAACCAAAAACTATGTGGATATCAGCAATTCAAAAAGAGCTGAGAGAAATCAAAGACTTAACCATAAAGAAAGTGACTGAACTTTCGAGAGAGAGTCCTACTTCGAGAAACTTTGTTGATGGCGCTATGTCAAACTGCTGACGAGAAGCGTTTATGATGACGATGTATGAAGTCCAAATATTAAGTTCAGAGACCACCCTTAAGTATCATTTATTTACATCAAAATATTACAGTCAGTTACACATAATGTAGCCACTTTGACAAAAATGGTCAAAATTAGCACCTCCCCTAAAAAAATCATGCATATGGGCCTGCGATCATGTACATTGTATCATCCAACTATAACTCTATCCTGTACACAACATCTAAAACTACTAAAATAGGCTACTTATCCACTGCAAGTTTTCGTGCCAAAAAATATTCAAAAGGTCATTGTATTTCATGAAAAGGGTATCGAAGTGCAACAACATCAAGGTGAAGTTATTGACAATCACTCATCCTACAAATTAAGTCAATATACACAGTTACTATTGTGTTTTCAACTTTTTGTATGTTTTATACAATTTATGTATATTTCTGACAAAAACTTTTGCTCACATCAAAAATACAGTATCTATGAGTAAATATCATACAAGATGCTGTTTTCATACTTGAAGGTAGTTTATGAATCAGTCTGCTCTCCCATTGTAAAATGAAGTATCTGATCATAATAAGCAAAGCAGATACTACCTTTTTACTTGAAAGGTAATTTTTTTCACATGATTTTCAGCAGGTGGGCATTATTTGCTTGAGCAATGGTTTGAGACTCATTGAAAATGATTTTACTACATAATGTATAATAATGTTTCTTTTTACGTTGCACCATTGCTTTTGTGTGAAATACTTAATGGACTGCCAATCTTCATTATTTGTACAGCGACTAAATGGAATATCTAGGTTTACATTTATTGTGCTTTTGTGTGTGTGCTACTTGCATTTTCTCATATATAGGCAACATGAATAATGAAATAATTCCAGCTCTAAATGCAAGCCTCAACATTGAAAATTATTATTTTTAGCTCAGTTATTATTTCTTTAGCTCAGTTAGTTAGAGCGTCGTGCTGGTAATACGAAGGTCGCCGGTTCCAATCCAGCCGGATGAACTGTTTTTTTTCAATGTTTATGTGCACTGGCCTACTCTGGGGAAAGATTACAAATTTTGTTCAAGCCTCTACATTACAATCAAGTTCAATATTCCCTGGGACACATGGTCACATTTTGCGCACATGGTTAAGTGAAACCATCCAAATAGTATAGTGCAAAATAATGAATGAACGACTGAAAAGTGGCAACTGGCCATGGGACACACAACGACACAACACACAGTTTTCGAGTTTCCACGACTAACTGGGGACTAAAATGGCAGATTTTTGAGATTTTTTCAGACAACCAGGTCATCAATACTGCCCTCATGGTGTCCAGGCTGGAATAATGCCATTTTGGCATTTTCAGATAGAGGGGGTAATGGAACATAAGTAGCACCAACCGGTGACATCCACAGTTTTTGGAATTCCCCAGTTGGTGGGAAAAAATATAAAGAAGTCCATGACTGCCAGTAAAAACAAAGGTACTCACATCCCCAGTTTTATTGGCCTCACCATAGACTATGCCATGGTCAATTTTTGAGAAATAAAAAGTATGTTATTAATCATGATAAATGCATTCACTTGAACTCAAAATTACTTACAGAGGTTTATCACAAGTATTCACTAAATAGTCATATAAAGGTTCATATCAGCCATAATGAACGTATAGAACATGTATATGCAATTTTGCCCTGGTCAAATAATTTGAGGATACTCAAGCAACTTGAAGAATGTATAACACCTCGATCCGAAGAGCCAGCGGGGCAATCACGTTGCCGTGCCCAGGGGCCAGCAAAAGGTAATTCTGGCCCTGAAGCTTTGCACAACATGCAATTCTTGAAAAACTTAGATTATAGTGGTGGGGGTGGGGGAGGTGTAACACATCGATCCGAAGAGCCAATCATGTTGCCGTGCCCTGGGGCTAGCAGGTAATTCAAGCCCTGATGCTATGCACTACATGCAATTGTTGAAAAAACTTAGGATACAGTGGTGGGGGTGGGGTGTAACACTTGATCCAAAGAGCCAGGGGCCCCAACATGTTGCAGTGCCCAGGTGCCAGCAAAAGGTAATTCCAGCCCTGATGCTATGCACTACATGCAATTCTTGAAAAAACTTACGTTGCAGTAGGGTTGTAACACTTTGATTCAAGAGCCACAGGGCCAAACATGTTGCCAAGCCCAGGGGCCAGCAAAAGGTAATTCTGGCCCTGAGGCTATGCACTATACATGCAGACACCAATAGATGTCAGTGTCACTGCTGATATCTATCATTTTTGTACCAAAGTGACTTACCTTCTTTGAATGATTTCGAGCCCATTTCTTCATTTAGTCTGTCCTGTTGCCATTGTATTCTTCTCACCTGAATCAAAGAAGACGGATAACAATTGGTGGCAAATTTTATCGTTATGAGTCTGGCAGACAGCCGAATCCATATTCGTCTTATGGTAATTTCATGTTACTGTGTTATTTTTTAATAGCGAACAAGGGATCAACTACCTAAAGAGGGCAGCATTTCATTTTTTTAACAGTGATCAGTGTGATAAGTAAGTAAAAGACAAGGTTAGCTAATAGTGCAGCCCAGTACGGTCAATGATGATCACCATCAAAATATTGATATGCTGCCCTCTATAATAGGTAAAGCGTTGCCATGTTGTTTGCTAATTCAAAAACAATTCATATGTACCATAAATTTACCAAAAGACAAATGTGATGCAATCAAGCAAAATGAGTCGGATGTCGGGAATATTGATTTTGAGATATTATCAATAATAGTATTCAACTTCCTTTGTATTTTATTGTTATGAGCAACACTAAAATGGCAATATCTCTGGAACCCTAAGTCTAATTATGATGGGATTTTCAGCAAAAGCAAAATCAAGCTCTGAGAATGGCTCATATAATGAGATTGAAAACTAAACTGTCTGCCGAACTCATGACATTATGTATCAAACGTCTTAATGACAGCTGATTGATTCAACCGTTTAAAGCTATTTGCATTTGGTCCTTAGGGACAACATCTATTTTGGTCCTATAGCGCTATCGGTGCCTGAAGTGGTACCGATGTCACTTCTTATTGTACCCTTAACATTTATACAGTGCATTCATTTTTTATTTCAATGAAAAACAATAACACTATGCAACTGTTAATTATTATGCTTGATACAATTTATTATATCTCCAGGGAGTGATGTTAAGAGTCATCGGTACCTATAAACCGGGCACCGATTGTTCTATAGGACCAAATTTGACCTGGTGCCTTGTAGCAAGGCGGTCAGAGCACCACTATGCTTTCTTTGAAAAATTCATAATCCCCCCCCAAAAAAAATAATTCAGATATTTCAAGAAAAATTTCATCTCTGGTCTCTTACCTCCAGGTATCGCTTCAAATCCTCTGCTCTGGATATATATCTCTGAATTTCAGAGCTTAGTAAATCTCTTCTAGGTCCCTTGGGTTCCACTGCAGGAAGAAAAAATAGATAAACAAGAAGATATTAAATGCTTACACTGATTTGTTTATGATTATAAATAATGCAGTTATTCGAATAAGAAAAATGTACATTTGTATTTACTTATTTATTTATTTCATTCTTATTTAAGGGAGTAGAGTTTTCATGCACTGTGCATATTTGTAAATATTTGCGGAGCTTATTTCAAATTTGGCTAAATTAGTGTACAAATTCAAAAGTGCACATTTTGTCCATACACTTTAACAGCTAAACGTATCTTTGGAGAAAGTGGGGGCACATGTTCTGGGCACCGTGCTGGAGGGAGTGCTAAATCAACCGATTTTTGTATGCCCATACATAATTCTTCAATTCAGCTCACTCCAAGAAGTGAAAGTCAATAGTATAACACGCTTAGCTCGCATTTCAACAAGAATCGTTATTAGAGGCCCAAATTCACCTTGACTATGACCAAATTTAGAAGTATTATTACACATTTTGTGTGCTTAGCATAAGTGCAATTTAAAAAAAGAGGGAGCACCGCTCAATATCCTGGCCATACCCCTGCTGACCAGCCCAACCCACCGGCTACACCCACTATGAAATTTTTACACTGAAAATCACACTGATATCTGTAATGGACACTGAAAATTTAACACAATGAACAGCACCACTGAAAATAACACTGAAATAGTTCTTTTGTTATTCTGTATGCAAATAACCATTGTCCAACCACACTGAAAAATGGACTGAAACACTTCTGAAAATCATTGGCCAGTCATTAATCCCACTGAAATTTATTTAATCCCACTAAAATGGATTTAATCACACTGAAATGAGCTGGCCTGTTCTATTGTTATGGAAATTAGTGCCCTAGATCATTGCTCATTATAGCAGACAATAATCACTTGATATACCACTGAAATACCACTGAAAACAATTTCAGTCTAACAATTTCTTTTGTTCTGATGATTTTCAGTGATACCCTGTCATTTTCAGTGTGATTTTCAGTGTAAAAATTTCATAGTGACCACTGACTTACTTTGTAGTATAGGTAGTAGCTGTCCTATGGATACCTGATATAATTCTAACGCTAAATCATAATCCTCTCTGGCATCCTGAAAGTTAAAAGAAAAAAAGTGTAAAAAAATAAAATAAATAAGAAATACAGATTCACAAATATTAGGAACAGAATATCATGAATTCAGTTAACTTCATTGTTAAGTTTGGGTTGTGATATGCCTCAGAGAATACGACAGTGGACCAATATTTATATCAATTTTCCAACAAAATATTACCCACTTTTAAACATGAGGTTCAGATATTTGCCCCAATTTAATATAATTTTTTACAAATTTCATTTTTTTTGTGAAATTTGGGCTCCAGTCAGGTGAAATGGGCTATTCTATTTAAAATCCACACTACCCCTGTGGAAGATTTTGGAAATATCTGCCACAGGGCACAGTGTCATCCCCCCGATATCTTCATGGCAGAAATTGCCATGGTAGGTTGAATCCACCGCCACGCATGGCCATTTTGTATCGACCTGTTTAATAATTTTGAGTCGCATAATGGGCCGAAGGACATCTGACTAAGGCTACTGACAATAGCCCCGATTAGGCCGGTGACTGACCTCGCTGTGTGTGAGTCGAGCATGGTACACCATAGGTCATATGCTTTTAGACTACCTCCACGATTGGCTTATACACTGCGCTATATAATTCGGCACATATAAATCAGAATTATTGTCAGTTTTTGACTCAAGACGCAAGCTTCTTTCTCAAGACGCAAGCTATAACGACTATCATATCTGTTCAAAATATATATTCAAGTGCAAGGAACCATATCTGGGTTCTTTATACAAAATCATTTACGGGAGATATTCAAACTTGTGCATAGTACATTCACATGTATCGATCCCGGGTATTGATTTTAGTATCTCTGCTGACAAAGTAATTATTAGCCAGGCGATGTCGGTGTGCAGGGGGGAGTGTGGATTTCAAATGGAATGAACACATTAGGTGGTCCCATTTGAATTGCATGCACCCTCTGTGAAAGATTCAACCTGAATCTTCCACTGAGGGAGGGGGAGGGTGAGTTTCAAATGGAGCTGCTAAAGTATTCATTCTATTTAAAATTCATACTCCCCCTGTGGAAGATATTTCCAAAATCTTCCACAGGGGTAGTGTGAATTTCAACTGGAACAGCCCAATTTTTTCATATTTGCGGCACACCTCCTTCTGGTAATTTGTACTGTGAACAGTGGCATGGCCAGGACTTTTTCAGATTCGGGCAAAGCATCTTTCAAGGTGGGCAAATTAAACTTTGATGAAAACAGTCCAAAATGGACTAAAAAGTATAAAAAAATCTAAATTTCTTAAATATTATGCCAACAGTATCCCATAGGGTAGGGAGCAGGGGGCAGCTCGCCCATTCAAATATGCTGCATTTTGAAACATGCATGAAACCCTTTGAAAATTTAACTTCTGGTTACAATGCTATATCACTTGCTGAAAACAATCAAAAACAATTCTTTTTTACCTCAAATTCAGCTTTGTGTACTCTCCTTAAGGCTTGTGCAAGTCTTTGATCATCAGCTGCCATTTCATCTGTAATGAGTGGGTAAAATATGACAAACTGTTTAAGATGGCTGTAGCGTAAAGTTTGCGAGTCAAAGTGGCTTCATAAAAATAAAATCTAGAGCAAATTCAACCACTGGGTCATCGGCAAGCAGTGGGAATTTCCTCTCTTTTTCACCACAAGTTTTATCTTGTGTATACATACAAGAGCACCAGATCTCTTGTGTGTATACCTCATGTGCAGCTTCTCCTAGAGCTTCATATAGTTGACTCTCGGCTAAGGCACTTTATCAGATCGCACAACCTTGCCATAAAACTTCCAAGGTCCAATTTGGTCTCCTATAGAAGATTATTTCTCCCATATTCTGCAGGCATTTGGAATGCCCTGCCAGCAGATGAAGCTTCAAATTAAGATTTGCAGAGCTTTAAGCAGGAGGTCAATTCGCTGGCGTAGTGCATGTTAGAATATGATCGTTGCTAGGTCAACTGGCTCACACCTTCTTTGTTACGAACCACTGATCGAAATGATCACAACAAAGCCTATGGCATATTAAAATTCGGAACGTGTGTATGAGCCCAGGCTTGAACCAGTAACCAATGGCTACTAATGTGCACTACGGCAGCGAATAGCTATCAAGGTGCCAACCTGTTAGTGTTACCAAATTTGAAAACTGCTGATATATAAAATGCCTAGATCAGCACCTTTGTTACATTCTGTTCATGATGTTCTGGTTTATGTGCATTCTTCTAAAGGAGTATCTTTTAGTAATTGTGATTGTTTAGAGATGTTGCTAGCCTGTCGCCAGTCTACATTTGGTGACCGACCTTTTACCAGCTCAGTAAATATGACCTGAGAGCCCAATTTCTTACCTAACTGAATTGATTTGGTGAGATCAACATCTGCTGTCCCATCATCAGATGATGGTTGCTGTGGAGACTGAGATTGTGCCGGACTGCTGCTGCTCCTCTTGATAGCTCTCGTAGGACTACTACTATCACTGGTATTAGCACTATCATCATCACCATCCTCACTTGTAAAACTGCTGTCAGCACCGGTGGTACTGCTCTCAACGGCACTGTTGCTTCTTCTTGGGGTATTGGCACTTCTGTTATTGGTAGTATCTGATGATTTGCCTGATATTGAGGGATGGTATTTCACTTGAGGCATTTTCTTTGGTTTCATAAGAGATTTGAGTTCCTCTGCTCTTGCTAAGTAATCTTGTACCTGTTCATTAAAAATGCAATTAACTTTTAAATATTTTGCATGAATGATTAAGAAATCGCAGAACTTTTAATTAATGTACCGTATTCGTTCCAATAAGCGCCCATACCCCAATAAGCGCCCACCCAGCGACTTTGCAACAAACACAATATGAAATTATTAACCGCCCATCCAATGTTGTCAAAATACTTCCAGTAAGCTTACCTGTCGAAAGTGATTTTACATGCGTGCATGAGGGAAATTGAGCATCAAAAGTATCCAAAATGTTCACCAAAATTAAATTATGACGCTATTTCATAGTGTGCAGATGTATAGATATTAAAAATACTTCACAATAACCACCTGCAAATGCCTTAAAAAAAGGCCAAGTTTGATCTAATTCTGTCTCAAATTCTTATTTTTTGCCGGCGCGGCAGCGGCCATCTTTATAGTGCGTCAATATAATATTAAATTAAGACACATATGAGGGCGCACTAACTGAGAGTAACTAAATACTTTCAGACGGTGATTGATGACTAAAAACCAGGTAAAAAATAAGCGCCCACCCAAAATGACTTTGTTAAGCGCCCTGGGCACTTATAGGAATGAATACGGTATTTCAAAGCCACCCTTAAAAGAAAATTATTACAAACTTCATTGTTTGCATAATATAATTAAAATTGATGACTTGAAAACCTATGGGACCAATTTTCGTACCCTGTGGAAGCCCAGCTTTCAAGAATTTGTCAATTTTCTTGATCATATCTTACATATTATTGCTCACAAAGCTCACACAACCATGGTATGTTTACATTTACTACATAATTAAAAGCCCTGGAGTCCATTTCACTCAACTTTTAACTCTTCGTAACTCAAGTAATCGTTCGCAAAGTTACGAATACCCAGTACTAGATGTAACTTTACGGAGGGACTCTGTAGTAAATCCCTATTACTTACGAAGAGTACTATTTGTAAGTAAGTTTAGTGAAATGGAACTTACGACTCGTCATAAGTTACAAACTATTTTGAGACTTAAGAAGCTTTGTAAAGTTTAGTGAAATGGACCTGTGGTTTCTGATGTTACCCCAGGATGTTACCATCTACACCAAGATAAACACAGCTTGGCCCTTTTAGTGTCTCAAAATATACAGAACAAAAATGTGAGTATTGAAAACTTTCTATGAATTTTAACCTAAATATCGTCACTGGGCGGAAAATAAAGTTTAACACAGTGCAACAAGTTAAACTCAATTTACCCTAGCTAAGAAATGGGCGAATCCATGTTATTGTTTACTGGGTCAGAGGTCAATCATTGTCATGCAGATAAATTTGTATTGTTTGGCTCGACCGGGAACCAATGGATTTTTCAGCGGGTTTCGGGCGTGATTAGTTGGTGATTTATTCACTGTTGGTTTTGTATTGGACACGACAACAACAAAAATCTTCCCACCCACCGCTCCCTGTGTGGACATGTGAGAAGGAAGTAAAATAGAATTATGTGTGACAGTAATGAGATAATGACCTGTATAAATACAGATATATTTTATCTACTACATGGTAGTGTGTTAAATAGCTAATTAAAGCATTTAAGTGTCTGTAAGTTTAAAAAGAAAAATCAAGAATTATGGTCCCTGTAGATAAGGAGGGAGGAATAAAGAGTTGACGCCAATCATTAAAATTACATGTGACTTGCAATTAATTTCCCTTTCTCAGTTCTTCAAAGATACAATGTACACTGTTTAATTAGATCATGTGTTCAATATGTTGCTACATAAATGTTTATATAATTATTCTGTATCAACCTTTTTAGGATGATAGTTCAAGAGGGAAAGTAAGTCGTCAAAACTATATAATTCTTAATATGTACAGGAATTGACAATCGTATTGTTACATGCAGGCACAGGTGTCATCAAAAACAGTAAAGTAGTCTTTTATAAGGTCAAAGACTTCACACAGTAAGCAAACGAAAATAATGCTGGGTTTTGAATTATCTTTTCTGTATTTATTTATTATGATATATGTACATGTCATAGAATGCTAACATTAATACTTTATCCTTTGTAACTTCAGGTCGATCACCTGTTGAGAGTCTCGAGAATTGTTCCACTCGGGAGCGTCTGACCTGTATGCACCAGTACCGTAATTTATTGTTGAGTTTCCAGCCATTATATATTGGATTTAATGATCCAAGGGTTCGAGGTCAAACGCTCAGAATTTGAGCTTCGGGTGGCGGCTACCAATGCAAGTTTGGATCACGTGTTGGTTTATCCAAAACGAGATTTCTCTGCGCCTTTGGTCGTTGTATCGCTAGAGTCTTGGGTTGGGTATTGTTCGCTCGATTAGAGAATCTCCTATTATATATTGAGCGTCTCCAAAACGAGATTTCTCTGCGCCTTTGGTCGTTGTATCGCTAGAGTCTTGGGTTGGGTATTGTTCGCTCGATTAGAGAATCTCCTATTATATATTTTGCTATAGTACGGCTGAGAGTGTAGGTACTTGGTGCGGGTCCTAAACAAAAGTCAATAAATGGTTGTCGTGTCTGATTGCCAACATGCATGCAATTTTTGCGTCCGAGTGTTTTTCAATTTCTCTGTCTTAGGGTAAAATATGTACTTTTTGCCTTTGAACATGGATGAAGCAAACCATTCAATATAAAGTCTACACCTACAAGGATCCATTTTCAAGGGCCAGAAGTATTTCCTGCATGTACTTTTGGCCCTTGAACATGGATGAAGCACCCTCTTCAATACAAAGTCTACACCTACAAGGTTTTATCCAGGTTCAAGGGCCAAAAGTACATATGAGGTTTTTCCCACCCAGTGACGATATTAATTTTTCCTTAAATTATTGGAAGGGACTAGGATACTTGGGCCCCACCAAAATTATTGGGGTGCCAGTCCCCAGTTCCCCGGTTCCAGAGCCATTGTACTCTATACTGCCTATTAAACCAAACAAAAATATTTACCCTTGATCTTAATGCTTCTTTCCTTCTGTGATTTCTCTCATCTGTAATTTAATGACAAGATATACAACAAAGGTTAAGAAACAATATTATTTATGATGACAATTGAAGGTGTTTGACTATGATGCAAGAGGTTGCAGGTTCAAACTCTGGACAAATTTTACTTAGCTTGAAATTCCCATGGACAAGGAAGTTACTGCTAATTTGTCTCGTTGTATTCCGTACAAAACTTGGGGAGCTGATTCTGGTTGCGAAGGTTATTTGCGGAATGTCTAGGGTGTGCGCTCTTGAACTTTGAAGCAGCAAAGTCTCTGAATTATTGTTTAATGGTTTATGGAATGTGGGGCCGTAATGGTCAGAGACAACCTGTAAAGTGTGCTGAGGCTTATGGATCAACGTCTAGGCGTTGCGCCTGTGCGTAGTGCACTATAAATCACTGCGCTTTTTATTTTGTTTGTTTACAGGCTGATTCTAAAAGAAGTAAACTCATGTTTGTCATTCTTTTGTACTAAATCCGAAATAGGAATCCGAATGAAAATATCATTGAAAAGAGCAGATTCCAAACGTTTAAATTAGAAAAAGAATTGTTGTATTTCCTTATACTAAACCAAAGTTATACTCATTTGAATAAAACCACCGATTTTTGTAACTGCACACGGTTTCATTATATGGGGAGACTTGTGTTAAAAACCTTTCTCATATTAAAGTATAACTTACATTGAATAGCTGGAAGAAAGTATTCTAGTGACTGACAGTACAGCCTGGCTGCTGAATTCCACTCCCCAGCATTGTCCCGTGTAACCGCTTCCTGAACCAACGCTTTCTGTGAAAAATGAAAGACAAGAGAATTGGAGAGATCAGAGATTCCACTTAGTGCCACTCAAAAAAAAAAAAAAAAAAAAAAAAAACTGCAACTGGTGAGAAACGCCTGAAACAGCATGAAAATTTGGGTATAACTTTCAATACAAATAAGAACATTATATTTCATGCAGTGGGAGAAGCCAAACGTCACAAGGCATTATTTGGTGCCACTTGGCATCCCCAGATCCTTTTGGCATCACTGTCGCCAACTGTTGGCATCAATGAATCCATTTTGGCACCAATGGTGCTGTTTTGGCATTGCGAGATCTTTTTGGCACCATTGGTGTTATTTTGGCATCAGGGTATTTTTTCACAGGACAAATGGCATTAGTGGTGCCAAAATGGTGGTGCTGGTGCCAATTCTAAAATTTCAATTACTATGAAATATATAGGCTAATATATTATTTATTGATCAAGTAATTAAAGGTAATCTGTAGTTGGGCAAAATACCCATAATTTTCATTTTGTTCAGCACTTTCAAGCTACAATATGCTGGGCCGATGAAAAACTTGTAAGATTTATGGTTTTCTCAGAATAATCTAAATTATTTTTTCCAGTGGTGCAGGTAAGCAAAGACCATGCATATGCTGGTAATGTTGGAAATGAAAACAGTTTCAAATACAAGAACAAATAACAAACTCTATTGTTGTTACATCTCAGTTATCTTCTGTTGTTTACCTTACCAAATTCTGTGTACCTTACCAAAAATATCTTAACTTGCTGGTGAGTTATGAATTATTAAAAAAACCCACAAAATTCCCCTGAAACAAATGGTCTAAATATAGGCGATGAAAATTTGGGTATAATTTTCATCACAATGAGAATATTAATTACATTTCATGCAGTGGGAGAAGCCAAAAGTCACAAGGCATTATTTGGTTCCACTTGTCATCCTCAGATCCATTTTGCCATCAATGGTGCCAATTGTTGGTATCAACTAATCCATTTTGGCACCAATGGTGCTGTTTTGGCATCAAGTGGTCTTATGAGACTTGATTGAGTAGTGACAATCTGTGTTATCTATTTACAAAACCCAACAACTGAAAACATTAGTGAACAAAACACAAACTGGCTAAGATTCACCTAATGGCGCTATGGGCTCACTTGACATAAGTGGAATTTTAGGCACAACCTATAAGTACCCTCTCTTAAAATTTCCACCAGCAAATTAGGGCATAGAACCTTAATTCTTGTTGGGATTTAAGAGGAGGGAGCTCTCTATTTGCACATGAAATTTACCCTAAGGCAAAGGAGCCCAAGTGCGCCATTAGGCGAATCTTTATGGTATATTTTGATATTGCAAGTTTCCCTCATTTTGTAGACGTATTATAACTTTATCCTTATCCCGTGCACTTAAGAGAGTTCTCCCTGATGATAAGTGTTTGAAATGATTCTATCTGTCTCTATTTTGTGATACATAATTTGTCAAGCTGACATTTTGTTGTATTTTGTACCAGTAATCAATGTTTACATACTTCTTGATCTACATGTATATCAACATTATTTTGCAATCCTTTGTTTTGTTTGCATTCAGGGGTTTTACTATTCTATATTTACAGTTTGCCTATCGAGGGCTAGAGTTGCAAACCAGTTAGTGCCAATTGTAGCCATTATGGGGAAAATCAGTGGATGATCCAGGCCCGGGGATCCAGGTGTCATTTTGCAACTTGCATGCTGTAGATCTCATATCACCATTGAGGTAGAATCAAAGAGTACCCACTCCTCCCGGGGTACTCAAGTTTGGTTTTGTAGGGACGTGCCGCTGAGAATTTGAAAGTGGACCCATAAATATACCAATTTTTCAAGAAATTTGGACCCATTGATATGCCAAAAGTCAAAATTGTCGGCAGAATTTAACCCAAATTGTCTTAGTTTTTACAAATTTTCCCAAAATTTTGGGAAAATTTTGGCTAGATTACGGACAAATTGGGCTATTTTCCGAAAAAATTGAGAAAATTTTGAAAAAAGGACCCATTCATATACCAAAATAGGCTTTGAAAAAGGGGTCATTGATATACCAAGAGGCTGAAAATGCTACCCATATTTGCGGCATCGTCCCAGTATGGTCATTTGTACTGAGTACCCCCCCGGCACTCCTCCAAGTAAGTGTGTCACTCAAGCAGAGATTCCACCCAATTTCACTCAAAAAATCTGAAACTGGTGAGAAAAAGCACATGAATTCAGGCAAAAAACCTCCAAAATGGGCTAAAAATAAATAAAAACGCAGGAATTTGGACTAGCAAAAAACTTCAGGCTAAAACCGAAAAAGTGGGATATCTGCTCATGGAAGCAACTTATTAATGTACCTCTGAATTATTTTGTCATCCACAAAGTGGTATTCAAAGTGCTTGGTTGCATGATTGCATTCTTGTGTAATGTGTTGTGTCAAAAATGTGCACTAGGCACTGTGTGTGCACACCTTTGAAACAATCAAGCTTAAGGATGCAGATTATCATCCATTCTTAAACACTTGAGAACGTTCTTGCAATCTTATTGGTTCTTACCCGTGTGATATGACACGATATCACACGGGTCATCGCGTGTGCATCAACGCAATACGCGTACTCGCTATTTGAACCAATCGGAGCGCATAGCAACAACGGACTGATCGATTTTAAGCTCTAGGTAGTTCCTTGTTAAATGTAGGATTTTATTTGATTAAAATTTGCAATATTTATGATATTTCTATTTGAATTGAAGTGTTTAAGAATGAGAATAAAGGTATTGTTTTTAGCGCTGTCGTATCTATCGTCTCATATAACACGGCGACATCATTATTTTGGGCGTAAAACAACTCGGCTTCGCCTCGTTGTTTTACTTAAAATAATGATGTCGCCCGTGTTATATGAGAGGATAGATGCACTCCAGTGGCTAAAACCAATACCTTTATTCTCTAATTTCAGGCTTTTTACAGATGCTGAAAATACATGAGCAACAAACCATGGCAGATTTGCCATAGCATTATGTATGGTATAATTTTGAGTTGGTAATATTCCATGGGTATATAATCTTTGCCAACTTAGTACTGATCAAATAAAATGATAATGCCAAAAACAAGCAAGCAAACAAACACAAACGTTCCTGATAAACACATAAAATATTTCAACATCTGATATAAATTATATCATGAAAACCCCTCATGAAAACTTTGTACTTTGAATTGAACAAGCCTTTGCATGTTTGTTTGCTTATATTGGTAATGTAGAAAAAAAGTATCAAGTTGAATTGGGTTGGGTGCTTTGATGTATCAGTGCTTATCAGATATCAGACCTAGCCCTTATAGAGCTCTTGTGATACTGACATAAAGTCCAGTTTTAGATGCAGGAGGAACCTGCAGTACCCTGGGAAACCTCCAAGAATGTGTCTGGACTGGAAAGTTGCCTGGGAATGGCCAACGCTCATAGCTGGCTGGACCTCAGTGGTGCAAAGCGAGGACAGAACCTCTATCTATACAAAACCAGCTGTCCCGAAACGGTAGATTGTCACTGTTGCGACAAAAGACTTGATCTAAGCCCATAGTTTAATTGCAAGAACATAAGCACCAAAGGGATGTTCTCCCTAGGTTTCTTCTCTTATATATAATGTGATCCTGGAGGGTTCTTAATGGAAATGAAAGAACTGCATAGGCGTAGATCCCGGGGAGGGAAGGGGAGGGGGATGAATCACCCTGAATATTTTGATAGGGGGATTGGTTTATACAAGCATCCCACCAATGTTGATGGCTGTATGTGGGTTTCTGACCAAATTTACCTATTACTTCGCCATTTTAGCCTAGAAATCACCCATTTTTGTGCATGTCACGGTTGGCGCAAATTTAATTTTACCTTTTGCACTATATTTCACCAGTTTACCTTCAATATGACAAAAGTTATTGTCGCCAAAAGGTGTTGGATTCACTATACTTCAAGAATTTCTTTCAACACATCCCCAATCCCCATGTCAAAAAGAAATCTATGCTACTGCAACACTGAGATGTGCAGCAGATTTTGGGTACATGTTAGTCATTTAGTGAAGATTTGGGCTGTATTTTCAGGCATTTTAATTTATTGATGGCTCTCGTTTTCATATAAATATGGTTTAAAAAGTTATTTTTGTCAGCATTTCTCAACTTATATGTAAAAAATGACTCCAGAATTTAATAAATCTGAAGGCTAGCTGAGTAAACGGGAGCGGTTTAGTAAATGGGGCGTGTTAGTAAACAGAGGAAAATGGTAATCCAAGTAATTGGTATTGCTTTTACAAGCTCAGTAATGCTGATTAAATGATGTGGTACCATTGTTGCCTCCACTTTGCAAACGATCTCCTAGCAATAAAGTACAAATACTTTTGCGCATTTTTGTACCATAACAACCCTTTTTTACATCTTTCTTTCTCTTGTGTTTCGCTTTCCTTTCTTTTTTCTTTCTTTCCGCTTCTTTCATTGTTTTCCTTTTCCTCTCTCATTCTTTCTTTCATTTTCTTCTTTCTTTCTGTTTCTTTCTCTTTCTCTCTTGCACTTTCTAGGCCTTATGAAGTGAGGACTGGCAATGTATTTATCAGGCAATAGGCAAATTTGAGATATCGTCAACCAACTGCTCTTCTGGAGCACAACCCCCAGGGCACAACCAACTATCCTTTTGGAGCATTATAACTTAACCCCAACCCCAACCATAACCTTTAACCCCAGCCCTAAACCTAACCTTATCCAAAGCCTTAACCCTTAACCTAAACCCAAACCCCAACCCAATATCTCAATTTTACTATTAGTAGTACTCATGGAAATCCTTCGCCATTTTATTTGCACATAACTCGAGGGGGGGGGGGGGGAAAAAGTTATGTACGCTTTGTACATAAGCAAAAATGGTGAAAATTATGGACGACCCCTTATATTTATTTGTAATTTAATGTTTCATTATGTATTTTTGTGCAATTCAGCATTTGGCTGCAAATTGAATTTTGTTAATAAACCTTAAATATATGATAACATAATACTGAAATGTTGAAAATTACCTTCTTCACAACCACAATTGAAATTTTTAACATGCTCTCCTCCCTAACATTTGGAACAGTTTATCACCAATGATTCGAACTGATATGGAAAATATGTCTTTGAGACAATTCAAAACAAATGTTCTCATTTCATGTTAAAATGTGTATAGTCTATGAATTCATAATTGTAATTGCATTTTTTTTTCGTTAAAGGTGAGCTGTTGTAAACTGCTTATCCACAAAAATAGCCTGTTAAGTAAAATTTCAAAGTTTTAGGGGCCTGAGCTTTCGATCCTAGCAGGATCTTTATCAAAGGCAGAGTGACAAGACAACACACAAACATGCATATATATAGGGACATGGACATAAAGGAAGAGGAAATTAGCGAGACAATAGAAGACATAAGTGTTTTTTGGGAAATATCAATAGGGACAGGAAGTGGGATGTCATGAATAGAAGTATAAGAGGGATAAGGATATGAATGAAGACAATGGGCTGAACAGAAATATGAAAATGAATGGCAACTACATGAACATATTACAAAATGATAGATGTAAATAGGAAATAAAAACTAAAATAATAAAGTGGAAGAAAAGTATATTTACAATTATTTGGGGCAAAAAAAAATATATATATATATTGCATTTTTTTTGTATATCTTATATTGTATCACTTTTGTGTACTATTATTATATCATGTTTTGTATTGACTGAGGGCCTGCTTGGAAAGCAGTGCTGGTCACTGAAGTTGTTACCCTCAATAAAGAAAGAATAAACTAAACTTGACAAAGTACATTCACATTGGAATATAATGATTTGATCTTTATTGTTTACTTGACCAAAGTATGCATTCTGTTTACCTTACTATATTATCTTAACTTATTGTTGAGTTATTAATTAATGACAAAACAAAACAAACAAACAAAATCCCTGAAACAATAAATCTAAATATAGGATATATAAAAGCTGAGACGAATATACCTAGGTATATTCGTCTCAGATAAAAGGCAGAATCATCCCACGGAAGATTAGATTTATATGATCTAGCAAACACAGCGCACTTCTCCGAGAACTTCAAACGTAGGCATTTATAGGCCTATAGGATAGTGCCTTTAGAATAGTTATCAAAGTGCTTCAAATATATTCTGCTGCCACAAGGATCTATTACATCAGATGGCTGTTGATGAAAACATGTGTACAGTATGACTGCCCTCTGACAGCTTCCCAATTTACACCTGGGTGGAGTGGGGCAAGGGATAGTATCTTGCCCAAGCTAGGACACAACACTTGTCAGGCATACAGGTAAGTGTCTGTAATCCTTGAGAAATCCATAGTATTTCATGATTATATTAACGTGGCTGTGTAATCTAGACATTGTTTCTTTCGCAAAATTGAGTTTTTTTGATATGTTTGTACTTTGTTATGTTTTTTATAAATACAAGGAATGAAAATCCAGATTTGTAAACTCCAACTGCAATATTTTAAGGATTTTATTTCACTATTCCACTCGTGTTTGAAATTGAAAAGGAAAGAAAATCTTTGTTGAACCAGCAGGGTACACGCGCGCAACAACGCATCGCGTTGCGTATCGCGCAATTTGTTAACGCACACACACTGTAAATACAGTGTTTAGACCTTAAACACGAAATCTAAACACCGATCTCGTCCCCATTTTGTAATGTTTAGGTCAATTTTATGTTTAGGGCACTCCTATTTAGAGTTTAAACATGTTTAGATTGAAAGCATTTAGGATTGAAACAGTAAACGTGTTTAGCCTTATGATGCGTTTAGATTGATTTGTGTTTTGGATTTAAACATGTTTACATACTGTGCATTTTGTATCTTTTGTCAAAATGGAAAATCCTTTTATTAATTTGCTCGGAAAAGAATGGCCATCTATGGAAGAGGTATGGACTATGGAGTGAGACAAGCAGAATATTTGGGGAAGATGTTGGAGCGGTATTGAAAGGTAAGACGGCTTATTTATTGTTATATTCATGATTTCATATGAATGCACACGTACCCGAGACTCGCCATTACATGATTATAATCATGATGATTAAGCTTAACAAATAACAATCATCTTAATCTTCGCTGTTATGCTCATGTTCAGCCTGTCCGAGAATTAAATCGTCACTGACGTAATTCCTACATTGTCCAAAAGCACCCAAAAATATGGGCTAACAACATGCTAATTGCTATGGTAAGCTTAACGCCTCACGGGTACGTGTGCGTTCATATGAAATCATGAAAATAACAATAAATAAGCCGTCTTACCTTTCAATACCTCTCCAACATCTTCCCCAAATATTCTGCTTTTAGGTACACGATAACTCAATAAATACAGCATCTATAGTTAAGCAAATATGATCATCGTGAAAAGCATGATCGACTCAAGAAACGGTTTTCTCATTTTTTTATATTTTGGTCCATTTCCGATTTTAGGCATCATTTTGTGCAAATAGGCATTTGTGAATTTTAAAAAGTTCAATTTGATGCCTTATATGGTCAATATCTCAAAAAATAAGGCCAATATCAAAAAATAAAAAAAAGTTTTTGGAATGGAGCCTCAAGAATGAGCTAAAAACAAAATAAAATATTTTTGTTATTATGTACCTAACAAATATTGCCAAAAACTCACTTTTTTGTGATTTTCTTCAGAATTGTTGTTTTTACCCCAAATCTGTATTTATATTAAGATTTATTGATGTCTTGCCTTCATAAAAATGTATACTTTTATATGTCTTGCGCGAATAATTACAAAGTTATTGCACTTTTACTACACACATGTCTGAGAGTACACGGCCTCCTTAAGGGATCTGGAATGAGCGTTTTGAGCATTTCGACAGTATTTTTTGTGGGACATGAGAGCACATCAGACATATCGAATTACATTGGAAGGGCAATGGCTGATGGTCCAGATCAGAGGACAGCCTTAGGTAAAAAATATAATAGACCAGTATGTTTATTTCCGATTAGGCTGCGATCACATAGAAGTATACTGTATACGGTATTCGCTATACGATATACGCTCATTCGATCAAGCTGAGTTGACATAGGTATACTATGTGAACTCAGCCTGATTGAATGAGCGTATATCGTATAGCGAATACCGTATACCATATACAGTATACTTCTATGTGATCGCAGCCTTACGCATGCGTTACACACTACTCATCAGCTAAAAGGACTCATTTTTTAATATTCTGTGCCTACTAATTACGCATCTTTCATGTTATCGAACCTATAAAACCCGAATTTTTGTCGTTTTTTAATTTCAATGTACAGGCTGGGATTTTAATGTAAAGCCTGAAGCTTTAATACCGTATTCTTTCCAAATATCCACACAAATATTCAAGGGCAAACCTCACAATAGGTTTTTATAGAAACCAAAAAATATAACACAAGGATTATGTTCATGGTTTTCTAACCAAGTCAAGATGTAGGCATAGAATATTCATATAATGCTGATCACTCGCACCTGTAAGATTAGTATCTTTGAAAAGAGTGGTATTGTATTCAATCTATGATTGCAGACATACACAGGTGATGAGTGCAACCTGCTTGTAGTGCAGGGCGATACAGTCAAAATTGTATTCATCTATTGCTATGGTAGTTAATCGGACTTATTACGTCACTTCTACAGCGAATAGACAGTGAGAAACTACAAGCTTGATTGCCCTGTCGCTTGACGATTTAGATTGTATATAGACCCACATGATTCGCTGCAGGGCATATTTCTAATGGTTAGTTTCCACCTGTACAAAAATCATTATTTACCTGTTGATGACGCTGTGCAATGTCTCAGTGTTTGCAGCATTTGATGTCAGGTAATTAGCAAGAGTGATTTTTGCAGTCAAGTTCAGTTCGGGGCACTAGTAATTCACTGACATCTCCGATTTCAAATACGGGTAAGTGATTTCACCTACGGGGTCTGTGATATCACATATATGTCAAGCTTTGTTGACAGCTGGACACTCGATGCAGCACATCGGAACGAAGCTGAGTGTATTAGAATAAGCTTTCCTATGTTTAAATAGCAAATATCTACCTGTGCAAAAATTATATCTATCTGTGCAAATTCTGACAAATGGTCCCACAACACACTTAGATTGCAATGGCCAAAATCAAATGTTTTGAAGTAAAAAAATCCATAGAGTACCTGGGCCTGCGCTCTAATTCATGAATCGGATAGTAAAATTAGCAGGCACTCAACTTGGGCTAGCTACAACCCTGATAAGGCCTACTCACAAAATTATTCCCACTGCGCTGGCACGTTCACCAAAATTACTAATATCGCTTCCGAGGGTTTTGAAACTAGGGAGTATGTGATTTATGAGACGTCTCTGAAATATGATACTGTTATGTGACATGGCGCTTCAAGAGTATTTGATATCAGAGACATCCGTAAATTATGAGTGCCCCCAAACTGAGTTAGCTCAATCAAATAGGCATTGTAATATCTTACAAAGTTATTTGAATGCATTACTCTATTTATTCACAGATCAAATGCAAGGCAACATATGAAGAGACAAATCTTCATTAATGTCTCAGTGATTACAGAATTTGATACCAGGTAAGGCTAAAAAAATTGTTGTCTCAAAAAACTTTTTTATAGTGCTGTTATCGATTGTCGAAAGTATGAATTGTTGGAATATTCACGGAACAATCCAACAAGTCGATATACTCATGGTAGTGTCGATACACAAACCACACGGAAAAAATCACCACAGGTTTGTAATTGGCATGATGTCACCCTTATGCTGAATGGTGCAGCAGCAGGATTTGACGGTTAACGTGCCAGCAACCCAGTGGAAAGTTTGTTTCTGATGTAAACATCACACATGGCTAGCCAATATGGATCCTTCGATGATTTTCAGGATAATTTATTTCCAACTTTTGACACCACAAATATCAATAATGTATGGACATGTCGGATACTTTACTTCTGAAATGTTGACACAGAAAAAACGTAACGATAACAGCACTACTTTTTTAAGATTTTTATTTTTAAAAGTTTTGAATAAAGATTTCAAGTGTTCAAAATTACACAGCATAAAATTGTGATTGATTTACACAAGTGAAGTACAGATATCAATTGTTTTATACATAAACAATGAGAGTATCAATTGGAACACACATATCTGTGATCAAATCAAGTAACTTTTCTTTCAAATTTATCTCAGGATTTCATGATTTTATGGCAAAATAAATCTGTGAATAAAAATAAAACTATTTATTCACAGATCAACTGCAAGGCAACATATGAAGAAACAAATCCTCCTGAGGATACTGGGATCACAGCAAGGGAGAGAGTCATCATTAATGTCACAGTGATTACAGAATTTGATACCAGGTAAGTAATTTTAGCTCACTTGAATAGGAGTTAGACTCTGGTGCATATAAAATTAAGTGTGTGGCGATGCCAGTTCGAGTCTCTACAGTCTTGTGAAATAATTAAGCTATAGCTTGAAAATCCCCTGGACAAGGTACCAACTGTTTATTGTCTCATTAACCTGTGTGGCCTTTGACCAGTCCATATCATACATGATATACACCGCAAGATCCCACTGGCCGGACGGGCTGTACCTTTGGGGTCATAAATATTTAAAACATATTTAGAATGTCATAAGGATCATTCCTGTTGAATTTGAACTTGATTGGACCAATTTAAAAAGTAAGTTGACCTTTGACCCCTTAACTTTGACCTTTGGGATCATAAATATTTCAAACATGTTTAGAATGTCATAAGGATCATTCCTGTTGAATTTGAGCTTGATTGGACCAATTTCAATATTTGATCTTTGACCCATATTGATCCCTAACTCTGACTTTTGGGGAACGTTTTTAACATGCTTAGAATGTTGAAATGATCATTCATGTTGAATTTGAGCTTGATTGGTCCAACCTTAAAATTTGACCTCTGACCCCTAAACTTTTGACTTTTGGGGTCATAAATATTTTAAACATGTTTAGAATGTCGTAAGGATCATTCCTGTTGAATTTGAGCTTGATTGGATCAATTTTAAAATTGACCTTTGACCCATATTGCGACCTAAACTCTGACCTTTGGGGTTATAAATGTTATTAACACGTTTAGAATGTCGAAAGGATCATTCCTGTTGAATTTGAGCTCGATTGGACAAATTGTAAAATTTGACCTTTGACCCTTAAAAATTGTAAAGTTTGACCTTTGACCCCAAAAATTGTAAAATTTAACCTTTGAGTATTAAAGTATTTCAAACATGTTTAGAATGACATAAGGATCATTCCTGTTGAATTTGAGGGGTCATAAATGTTATTAACATGATTAGAATGTCGTAAGGATCATTCATGTTGAATTTGAGCTTGATTCATCCAACCTTAAAATTTAACCTCTGACCCCTAAACTTTGACATTTGGGGTCATAAATATTTCAAACATGTTTAGCGTATCATAAGGATCATTCCAGTTAAATTTGAGCTAGATTGGACCAATTGACCTTTGACCCATATTGACCCATATTGACCCCTAAACTTTGACCTTTGGGGTCATAAATATTTTAAACATGTTTAGAATGCCATAAGGATAATTCCTGTTCAATTTGAGCTCAATTGGACCAACTTTAAAATTTGACATTTGACCCCTAAACTTTGACATTTGGGGTCATAAATATTTTTTAACATGTTAAGAATGT
This sequence comes from Amphiura filiformis, assembly GCF_039555335.1. Classification (NCBI taxonomy): domain Eukaryota; kingdom Metazoa; phylum Echinodermata; class Ophiuroidea; order Amphilepidida; family Amphiuridae; genus Amphiura; species Amphiura filiformis. Next base: position 1,039,929 of record NW_027305502.1, read on the forward strand.
TGTAAGGATCATTCCTGTTAAATTTAAACTCCAATGGACCAATTTTGAAATTTGACATTTGACTCTTCCCTTAGACAACACTCAAAATCATGTGATTGTCCAATCAAATTATAAATTTTGTTTGTGTCTACGAACTAGCTAGATTACTCCCACTGACTAAGAATTGGCAATCAGCAGATTATAGTTCACCAGTGTCGTAGCTAGGGGTTGTGGTGCCCGGGCCAAGGATACATAATAGCACCCTCCCCCATTCTTGAAACAATTGCGCTAATGAGTATTTGTGATGAAATTTAACTTTCACCGCTTGGAGCGGGCGCAGAATCGATACTGAATTGGTCAATTCGGCACCCTTCCTAAGGTGGCGCCCATGGCATGTGCCCCCTCTGCCCCCCCTGTCACTACACCACAGTTGCTAATAGTCGCAACTATGACTATAATATATACCAAACTTAGTTGTAAAAATGTAGTGCAGGCCAGTGGGGTACGTTTGCATATTAATCGACTTCTTCTCCCTTCTTAACTTGAAATTGAGCTATGTGCATTATATGGGTTTCTCATTACAATCGCGGGAAATTTGCGAGTGTTCTGTTTTTGGTCAGTTCTTCTTTTTTTCTTTCTTTTTACCTAGCTGGGGGGGTTTACACCCCGCCGCTAGGTATTCTTATGCTATCCGATTCTTCTTTCTGGCAACAAAATGCACATTTTTTGCTCTAGCTCAGACATGCTTAGGCCGATTTTGACCTAACTTGGTCACAAGCATCATTGACCACAACCATACATGTCACCTGACTTTTAATGGGTTAAATGTCACTGAGGGGTCAAATAAGCCAAAAATGTGAATTGAGCTAAAATTGTTTTTCTTCCTACATACAACATCCTACAATGACGTCACTTGCACATAAGAATCGGCTATATCCAGTGTTTATAGGGTGCACACAGAATTGAGGTCAAAGGTCATTAAGAGGGCATTACTGGTATAAAACCAAATACCTGTAAAATGCTTCTTGTGCCACAAATTACATAGCACAATGACGTCACCTGCATATATGTATCGGCTATACCCAGTGTCTAAAGGGTGCACACAGAATTGGGGTTAAAGTTCGTTAAGGGGTCATTTCCGGTCAGAGTTTAAAAAAGCTTAAAAAATTTATATCTGCTACATGCAACATAGTATGTTGATAACAACTTGCACTGATGCATGGTCACTGGCCAGTGTTTGTGGTCAGAGGTTAAATTTTTCAATAGCCACTTGTTAAAGACAGTATTTGAAGCATTTATCCGTTTTTGCTTACTGCAATTTTTTTTGTGACACCTCAGGACACCTTGTAGATAGGAATCATAGCTTTCCACATGCAAGGGACAAACTTGGGTAATCTAAACTTTCATATCAAGGGTTCAGAACCAGAAAGTTGTAACTCAGTATGACTAGCTCTCACAAAATGAGCATAAAGTCTTGCTTTGGTCTTCAAAATATATTTCCTCCACAATGTGTTTTTACCTAGCTGGGGGGTTTACACCCCCCAGCTAGGTATTGTAATCGTTTGGTTCTTCCGCTGGCAACAAACCACTGTAATCTTCCCGCTTTTCTTCCGCTGGCAACAAAGTTAGTACGAGGAACCCATACCGTAGTAGCTCTGCACAATAGGTAGATAGGGCATACAGATAAATGATGTGTCTGTTTTGCCCGTTATTTAACCCTGTTCTCAAAATGCAATTATCATCTGTTCGTCATCCAAGCCCAGGGAATGTGTGTATGAGAGGATTGATGGCTAATATGATTTTGGAAGGGCTCAGTGGGAATTGAAAGGTTATTGCAAAAAACTTGAATAATAGTGACAGTGATTGGTGTACACTCTAAATTAGAAAGACTTGAAATATTAGTTGAGACTTGTAAATGTTTAAGTCTTTAAGATTTATTTTACGCGGGGTTTGATTTAAATTTTACTTTTGGGATCGGGAAATGAAAATCTATTTTTAAATCTTTCGAAAGACTTAAACATTAAACCAATCACAACGCGATGGTGCGTGCAACGTGATCAAATCGAAACGCTTTTCCTGAACTGCTCAGCCGCCATCTTTCTTTTGCGATTTTGTGTGGTGGCGAGCGAATGAATGAAGTGATATGGACAAATTTGTTTTGCAGAATGGCATCCCAAATGCTGTAATTGCCAATGTCAGTGACTATATGATCTTCCATGAAAAAGCTTACATTGTTGTGCACGAAGGGCCAATGTGAACATTATCTTCAATCGCCAAGGTAGTAGTCTGTGCTTCTGCTGTATAAGCTTACCTATACACATATATAATTTATAAATGGGTAAGCTTATTTCCATGAAGGATCACACTCGCCACTGCAGTGACACTGGAATTATCATGGCACTGCAGACTATTGCTTGAACTTTATGAAAGAAGTAGTCCTGCCTTGGTATTACTTCTGTGAATAGACGTATTACTTGATAAGAAGTCACACAGACTTGTAATTAATATCGATATTTAAATCCCCATAAAGATTTATATTATTTTGAAATAAATCCCAGATATGCTTAAAAGTAAATCTTAAAGGACTTGAATATTAAATCCAATGGACTTGCTGTCACTTGCATTTTTAATCTTTCAAGGATTTGACATTTTAAGTCTAAGGATAGTCTTATTTTTTTTTAATCCAAAGGTTTTGTCACTGATTACAGTCCGCCTTTGGATTTAAAAATTAAATCTTTTAAACTTGAAAATAAGTCTTTGAAGTATTAACATTTCCTCTTTGTAAATTTAAACTTTTAATCTGAAAGTTTTATTTTTTAAATCCCTGTGGGACTGAAATTGATAAAACTTTGTAAAGACTTATTTTAATCCTATATTGATTGGTCCTAACTACAGTCTTTGAAAGTTTTGTAAGTAAGTCTTTACCTAGCTGGGGGGTTTACACCCCCCAGCTAGGTATTGTAATCGTTCGGGTTCTTCCGCTGGCAACAAACCACTGTAATCGTCGCTTTTTTTTTTTTTGTTACCCTTTGAGTATGAAACCCTGACTTGATGCTATGTAAGAATTATTTGACTAGTGAAGATATGGTTTGGTCTTTTTGAATCATTGTTTTTCTAAAGGAATGAATGTGTTTGTTAGTTTGTTACTGTAATTTGTTATTTAACCTAAGGCACTTAATTAGTTGAAAAGGTAATTTATGACCTGTTGTTTCTGCAAGCCCAGGGAATATATGTGTGGGAGGATTGATGGCTAATATGATTTTGGATGTAGTTAGTTGGAATTGAAAGGTTGTTGCAGAAAACTTGGATAATAGTGACAGTAGTTTGTGTAGGAAGCAATAGTTGAAATAATGGCATATGGGCACATGAACAAAGTGAATAACTTTAGGTGATTGCAAAGCCAAAGGTTTTCTTTAAGCTTGAATGTCAATGCAGTGGAAATAAGCAGTAATGATATGTCGATATACGTGATTTTCATAGAAATTTGATTTTTGATATGAACCATGCAGGTGTGTTAAAGGCACTCCTTAACAGTAATTGTAGTATAAATTTATGGGTTTAATATTATGTTTACTATTAAAAGTACTAGTATTAGGCTCTGGCTTATCTTTTGATTTTGATTTTGCACCCGTATTTTACAGACTTTGGTGGTATGTTTGGAAACAGGGGATTAATGAGCCAGGCTTTAAAATGTTTAGCATTTATTTCTGTATGGTTATGTCCGACCTCTTTCTTTGTATTAATGAAAGTGTTCTCTGGCCTCTTTCTTTGTAATGAATGTGTTTTTGGCTTGATTAGTAATTCCAATGTTAGTACTGGTATATGAAACTATCAGATGTGTTTCCTTTGCAGTAGGAACTTTAATTCTTTCAGTGCCATTATCATGGCATATTTACAGGCTCTATGTTTTGCTTAAGTAAATGATTGTTGGGGATTTTCTTGTCTTCTGATGTTAGGGTTTTTTGTTTTATACTTATATCTTAGAGTATGTATCTTATTTGGTTTGATTAAAAACATCTTGCATTAATATATATTTGAATCCCAGTTCCTATTAAATTTGTGTGGTTTAAAACATTAACAATTGGTGTTCTTGTATTTTACAGGGAAATTAAACATGGTTTAAGATTATGCATAACACAAAAATAGCTTGCAAATGGAATAGACCTACATGAATGCGGGACATGAATTCATTTGTTTTCCCTACCTTTTTTGTTTGTTTATGAAGTTGGGGAAAATAGTATAAAAGCCTTTAAAAGTCTAGTAATTGGTAACTGTAAAAGAAGTACCTTCATGATACCTCCGAGTCCACTGGGTATTATACTGTGCGTGCGGCGGCAGCACTATTGTGGTGCCACATTACATTTGATGTAGTATATATGTAATGGACTGTAACATTTGAGCTGTTTAAGGGTCAATGGGTCAGGGTATACAAGTAATATTGTAAATAATTTTATTGCACAACCTTATGCCCTACAACAAGTTAAAACTGCATTTCTAAAAGGTTTCAGTGTTAGATGAATTGGTCACTGCATCGTGGTATGATAAAATTCCTTCTATAATCTGTGGATAAATGTTTATAATCTGTGAGTTAATGGATCATGATTATCACCCATTTGCTGTTTTCTGTAATCATGGTGATCTTGAATGAGAAATACTAGCTAGTACTAACAAGGTAAGACTGATCATAGTTTAATTAATTTAATTCTATAGTGATAGTTACAGGACTATTCATGGGTATTGGAATAATTCTGGTAGACCCTGCGCACAAGTATAACCCTAACCCTAAGCAACCCCAATTATAACCCTAACCCTAATCCTCACCGTTTATAAACCTAACCCTAATCCTAACCCTAATTTAAATTAAAATTATAAGGGGGCTGTCACTTTCTTTGGAAGGGGGGTCATGAAAATACTGGGGGTGGGGGTCATAGAATTTTTAGACCAATTATAGGGGTTATAATTTTTCAACACCCAAAATAGGGGTATAGAATTATTAAGGGCTGGTGACTCAAACTTTTCAGCGCTGTGCATGTATTCTTGCACACAATCTTTCATTATGTAATGCAGATATTTTGTGCATCTAGCGCGCCTTCCTTACCCACACAATTAAATTTTAACGCACTGGGCACTCCACACACTTTCTTTGCTCTAAAGTTTTGATGCGCCCTCGCCTTTGTTCCGCAATGAATAATTTGTCTTGAGTCTGTGTAGGTGGAAGTGGGTGGGGGGGGGTCATAAAAATTTCGACCCAACATAGGGGGGTCTAAAAAATTGTGCCCGCAATAGGAGGGTCATAAAAATTTTTACTCCGGTCACCGACCCCCCCCCCCCCACCGGACGAAGAAAATGACATCCCTCTAACCAAACCCTAAAACACAGGGTGCACAGGGTAAACCAGAATTATACCTGGGTAATAATAATAATTCCTATTCATGTTTTAGTCCAAGACACAATCCCAGCAAACACAAAATGTTTTCGACATCATTCACAAAAGGTTATAAAAGGTTGTCAGAAAACGTTTAAATGTCGGGTTATATAAAGGGTATATTAAGGTTATAAAACGCTTTTCATAACCTTAAAAACATTTTATGATATTCTACTGCTCAGCAAACAAAAATGTTTTACAAAAAACATTTAAATGTCGGGTTATATAAAGGGTATAAAAACATTTTAATAACATTCCAAAAACATTCTTGAAAACTTGATACAAAACATTCTAAACAGAATGTTATTTTGGGGTTGAAAAAATATTTTATGAAAAATGTTTGCCCAAAATATTTTCAAAAACGTTTTAAAAACATTTTCATGACCTTTATATAACCCGACATTTAAATGTTATTGAAAGGTTTTGAAAAAAAAAACATTTGAAGAACATTTTTGTGTTTCCTGGGTTCAAATATTTTAACATAATGTTATTTTAGTATTGACACAATATTTGGCAAAAATGTTTGCAAAAATAGTTTACAATAACATTTTTGAAAACATTTAAAAATATTGTTGTAGTGTGTTTTCATACAAAAGCGTTTTAAAACGTTATCATGACCTTTATATAACCCGACATTTTAATGTTATTAAAACGCTTTTTACCTAAACCAAAAGCCAAAATATAACTTATTTAAAACGTTTTTAAAAACGTTTTTGTGTTTGCTGGGATGTTTATCATCACCGTTCAACATCTTTATTACCACTCCCGCTTTACTAACTGCTCCTGTTTACTCTACTACATTGTAGCTCCCGCTAGTTTTGAATAAAATAAACACACTATCTGTGGTCATCTTGTGACTCCTACATTTTGGTCATCAAAAGTATTATGCCCCCCGTATTTTTTTCTTTCCGAAAATTTATGACCCCCTGTATATATGGGATCCTCCTTCCAAAGAAAATAATAGCCCCCTAAGGGGTATTTATGGGGCTCAAACTCAGTGACAACAAACCTCACAACCAGGGGGACATTTTGCAGGGGTCATGTCAAATCTTAGAATTGCTGCATTTTCTGGCAATATATGTAGGGGGTACGGAGCTCAAACTCAGTGACAATAAACTTGATGAGAAGAGTAACATTTTGGAATATTTTGCATGGATCAGGTCAAAGGTCAGCTGGGATCAAATCTATGATTTATCAATATCTGGACATCTGTAAGGGTACGGGCTCAATCTCGGCGACAACCTCATGACCAGGGGAACATGTTGGAACATTTTGCAGGGGGCAGGTCAAAGGTCAGCTGGGGTCAAATCTTCGAATTTCAATAGCTGGACATCTGTGAGGGGTACGGGCTCAATCTCGGTGACAACCTCATGACCTGGGGAACATATTGGAACATTTTGCACGGGTCAGCTCAAAAGACATCATTCTGGGGCCAAATCTTAGAATTGCGTTATCTGGACATCTGTAAGAGGTACAGGGCTCAAACTCGTGACAACTCATGACCAGGGGTGAATTATGGAACATCTTGCAGGTGTCTGGTCAAAGGTCATCTGGGTCAAATCTTAGAATTGCATTTTCTGGACATCTGTGAGGAGTACAGGACTCAAAACTCGGTGACAACAAACCTCATCACAGGGGAACATTTTTGGAACATTTTGCAGGGGTCAGATACCTCCACAACACCAACATGCCCCAGCTAGGTTTGTGGTCTATGACCACCATTTGCCTCTAGTGTAATTAATAATGGACTCTATCTTCTATAGTGCCCTGGCGAGTTTGTGCTCATTTTGTGGGAGCATTTCTGGCTATCAACCCCAGAATTATGCTTTTGTACTACATCACATGTCATAGTATATCTCTTATCACCTGTTAGATGCCTAACCCTTGACACTTCAGAGAAGTGGTTTCATTAAAGGCACAGTTATAACTTGCTGAAGTTTTAACATATCATTGCTAAAACTTGTGTATTATATTAAAGCCCAGGTATAAAGGATGATAAGGATGATATTAAAGTGTATTTACATTATTATACTTGAGTCATGTACAATTGTACATAAAAAGAATGTTGGTAAAAAACAATTTGATAAATATGATAAATTAAATACTTGGAGGGGGTGGAAAATGTGGTACAAAATGCTGAGACAAAATGGTTGTGGTAAATTCTTCTTCCTTATTAGTGCTGGCCTCATATGTTTGAGTATTATCGTACTGCGTACAGACAAGCTGTACTTATTTCATGTTGGCGGGTCATGCTAATTTAAGCTTGGTATGAACAGTGCAGTTATTAAATAGCGAAAATTAATTCTTAAATGTGCCTTTAGTAGTAAAACACCTGTTATCATGTATCCAAAGTGCCAGTTGGTCTTTAGTTATTATAGTATTGGCCAAATGGATATTTAGTTATGTTTCCTATCTGAAAGTTCATTGATTATAACTTAAGTCTACTTTAGTAGACCTTTTTAATTTATCATCCCTGTATTCTCTTCTGATCCAACAGCTATAAATCTTGGTAGCCCACTCCGAAAACCGCTGTCCCCTGAGAGCCACGCCACCGAGAAAAACGCCTTTTTTTCTGGGCAGAGCAATCACTCAGTGGGGGATGTATTTTTCATGGAATGGCATAGGAGTGTGAACTTTTATTTAAAAGGGAATGCAAAGCAGTCTAACTATAACTTTGCTGATGTTGTATGTATGAGTAGGGTAACTTACACTTGCTCTATGAATCCAATGGCTTGGGGGAGGGTTATATTAACCCATTAAATGAAGGAAGAAAGAAAGAGTAGTCAGTAAAATAAATAAATATATAAATAAATAAATTAAATTAATTACCGTAATTAATTAATGTCAAAGGTCATCCAAAAGGTCAACTGGGGTCGAAGGTCATATGGGGTCAGCGGGGTGAAACAGTATCCTATCAGCTGGGGCTTTATAAACTTTTGTGCTGGTGATTGCATATTTTATTAACCCTTTAAATGAAGAAAGAAAAAAGATATAGCTGATATAATAACAAACCTGTGAGTGTCTGTGTCCTCATGTTTCATCATGTAGTATTTATCCACATGTGGCCACAAGATTTTGGCCACATTGATACATTTATGTGTTTGCTATCTAAAAGTATATTTCCTGGACATCTGTAGGGGGTACAGGGTTCAAACTTGGTGAGAACAAACTTAATGATCAGGGGAACATTTTGGAACACTTTGCAGGGGCCAGGTCAATGGTTATCTGGGGTCAAATCTCATAATTTGATTTTCTGGATATCTGTAATGGGCAAGGGTGAAATTAAGTGGGTGATGGGAGCCGTTTGGCCCCCAGAAGCTCTGAAATGGCCCCTGGTTCTATCTCAATTGTAGTTGACCAGGGGACACTTTTCTCACAAAACTAGCCCTCTGGATAGTGAACTAAATTCAAAGCAACAAGTGCTTAATTTTACTCATCCAGGACATCTTTATTTTTATTGACCCTCTTAAGTGGAAATGGCCCCTGGATCCTTCCAATCTTGGTGAACCAGGGACCATTTTTTGCCAAAGTGGCCCCTGGTTCAAGCTCTCTTATTTTCACCCTTGGTAAGGGGTATGGGGCTCAAACGCACTAGTGACAACAAATCTCATGACCAGGGAAACATTTTTCAGGGGTCAGGTCAAAGCTCATGCAGAGGTCAAATTTTTCGAAACGCATTTTCTGGGTATCTGTAAGGGGTACAGGGCTCAAACTCTTTGACAACAAACTTAATGACCAGGGAAACATTTTGGACTACTGTGCAGGGGTCAGGACAAAGGTTATCTGGGGTCCAATCTTAGAATTGCATTTTCTGGACATCTGTAAAGAGTACGGGGCTCAAATTTGGTGAAAATAAACCTCGATGACCAGGGGAACATTTTTTGAACATTTTGCTGGGGTCAGATACCTCCAAAACACCAACATGCCCCAGCTAGGTTTGTGGTCTATGACCACCATTTGCCACTAGTTCTTTCTTTCTTCTGTCAAACTTTTAACGAGCCATCGTAGCCATATGCTTTAAGCCAATGTGACCATATTTGGTCACAAGGACCATTGGGTGGGGGCACAAATGTTACATGACCAACTCGGGGTCAAAGGTCATCCAAAGGTCATTATGACCAAAATGTGATTTTCACTAAAAATGCTTCTTCTTCCACAAATTACATAACACAATGTCTTCACTTGCATACCTGCATCGCCTTTAGCCAGTGTCTAAAAGTTGTACAAAGAATTGGGGTCAAAGGTCATTAAGGGGGTAAAATCTTACAATTGCATTATCTCAACATCCGTAAGGGGTATGGGGCTCAAACTCAGTGACAACAAATCTCATGACCAGGGAAACATTTTACAGGGGTCAGGTCAAAGGTCATGCAGAGGTCAAATTTAAGAAATGCATTTTCTGTACATCTGTAATGGGTACGGGACTCAAACTCTGTGACAACAAACTTAATGACCAGGGGAATATTTTGGAACACTTTGCAGAGATCAGGTCAAAGGTTATGTTGGGTCAAATCTTACAATTTCCTTTTCTGGACATCTGTAAGGGATATGGGGCTCAAACTCAGTGACAACAAATCTCATGACCAGGGGAACATTTTGTAGGGGTCAGGTCAAAGGTCAAATTTTAGAAATGCATTTTTGGACATCTGTAAGGGGTACGAGGCTCAAACTCGGTGACAACAAACTTAATGACCAGGGGGAATGTGTTGGAACACTTTGCAGGGTCAGGTCAAAGGTTACCTGGGGTCAAATCTTATACCGTAATTTCATTGTCTGTAAGGGGTATGGGGGGGCTTAATTTAGGTGACAACAAACCTCGTGACCCGGGAAACATTAAGGTCAAAGGTCAGGTCAAACGGCCATTAAAGGGTTACATGGCTTGCGATTGTCTGCGCTCTGTGAGCGCAAATTATCTCTAGTTTCACTTATTTTCTTTTTTTACAGGGGACAGGTTAGAAATCTCAACAAGCAACACCATGATGGGTGACAGGTCCTACAGTGTCTTCCTTGTCTGTCTTCTTATGTGCTGCATTAATGTCAACAGCTTCACCATTAAAGAAGACCTATGTCCTGGGAAAGTATATACAAATAAAAACTGTAGTACACCTGCAATAAATACTCTATCAAATAATACTCCAGTATGGAAATGTTCCCTTGACAGTGATGATGAAATGAAAGAAGACTTCTTGAAGACTCTTGAAAAGAGACCAGATTTTATCTTTTTACACCTTGACTTTTACCCCCCATTCAAGGACACTGAATTTCAGTACCTTTCTCACACTTATGATCACATCGATCCTTTATCATGGTTCTGGGCACATGGAGAAAAGGGTCGTTTTCTGTTACAGTTACCCGCCACCTTTCAAGCAATGTCCCTTGGATCCCTCACTCCGGGTGTTTATACCTCCCATCTTGGTGTCATCATATCAAATATATCATGTCCTCACTTTAACGATCTCTGTGACGATGTTAAACTTCAAGTAATATCCCAACATATTTTCAATGTCACTGAAGAAGTTGATTCATCAATTTTTGACGAAGACACTATCGTTTGTCAAGATAAATCATTTTACATGTACGGAAGGAAAATGAATAATTTTCTTGCCACACATGGGTTTGACTACCTTGTAATGTACCAATCTAAAACAGAATGCTGGAGTTTTAATGGTGTTCCACTGGGTGCTAAGGTCAGCCCATATTGGTATGCATTAATAGCTGGAATATTTGCTGCTTTCATTCAAATGTTTTATCCACTTAGTACTTTCTGGTTAATTTGCACAAATCATCCAATATCTGTAAAGAAGGCCATCAATAAGAAAGTCACTGCCATCACATTCATATGTAAAGAAACAGAATTAGGCGTAGGTATAAAACACTTTATGTTGCATAAAACAGGCACTGTTGTAATGGCCATTCGAGGTTTATTTGGGCTCTTTATTGTTATCCTTGTCATATATCCGGGTTTTACAGTTCGAAACCTTTTTGATGACTCGAAGGTAAGTTTCAAGCGATGGCAAGCCTTCTTTAGAATGGAATATGTAAGCTGTGTCCTCTACACATGCTTAGAACAAATTCCTATAATAATCATTCTATGGGGGTGCTTTGAGGTGTTTTATCTAAGGAATGGTAAACACTACCTGTTAAATATCCTACAAAATAATACAATGGAAGAAAATTGGCCAGTGTTAAATTTGAGCATTTTTACACATGAGAACAGCGAAACCCGATTTGACAATAGTTGTGGAATGATTAGAGAGACAGGAGTTCCAAGAGATTTTGCCATGCGTCAGTTAAACACAGTGCTTGATTGGCGTCAGTTCAAAAAGCCTTACCATAACATAATACAGTACTGGGAAAACAGATGTGCAGGTATTGTGTTGTGTGTTTTCTATTACATAGTTTTCCTACCGCCTATGTGGATAATGTCCTTCCCTGGGCTTGACCCTCTCAGGCGACTAATTGTTAGGGTATTCCAGTTTATATTCAATCTTCTCCGATCATTCATCAAATTGGCAAAATGGGCTAATCATCCAGATGACATGTCCTTACGCAAGTTAAAACGCGAATTGAACGATATGTGGCCAAATGGTCTGGCTGATATTCTAAATATCATAAGATTAGAAGTGCTATTTAACTTGTCTCTCAGACTTTTGGCATTTGTGTGCTTGTTGGCAGAGGTTGCTGTCCATATTCTCTCTGGCTTAGTACTCAATTCAACAAAAATGATTTCAAATTTCATATTTCTGATATTTTTGATTGGATTTACATACAAGAGTATCACCTCCATTCACGATACATATTACGACTTTCTTTGCACAATGGTTGATATAGTGTTTGAAATGAAAGACGAGCAAACTCCCGTATGTTTAATTCCTGCAGATTTATGGCACAGGGATACCAGTGGACAAAATCTTATTGCAGCACAATTTTTTTGGGACATAGCTGATGTTTGCAAACCATTGAGAAGAGTTGTAGCAAAGTCTTTGATGATGATATTTTTGGTCGGATTAGCAGTCGGAACAACCCTTTCTCTCATAAATCTGGTCCACTCCAATTGCAATGAAGACCTGCTTACAAATATTGTTACTTTTATTGCCTACGTTATTCTGTCAGAATTACTTAAAATGATAGCTTCCGAAGCCGACCAAAGACGTCAAAAGGAGATTCTCTGTGTCCAGATTCGAGAGGAAATCACAAGTTATGTGCAACAATTGCAATTTGATGCAACACTACGAAATAATTATGGAACAATATAACACAATACTTAAAGGGGCATTGTCACAAACCGCTCACAGAAGTATCCTGGGCCTTCTCGAGCCATTTCCGGTCCTGCCGGGACTCGAACCCACGACCCTTGGATTAAAAGGCGAACACGCTAGTGTATAGACCAAAAGAGGACTTCCCCGTCAGGTCTATAATAACACTAACGCACTTATACCTCCGTGATAATACTCCCCCTCCTCGTAAGGCTAGTCCTCGTGCCTTACTTCCTGGACTCACTGCCAGCCACTATATAAACGCCTAATTCTTTCTGATGGATGGGTTCGCCTGGTGTTAAGAAACACCATGGACCACCGCTGCCACCATTTTTGTCACAAACCGCTCATGGAAGTATCCTGCGCCTTCTCGACTCACTTCCGGTCCTGCCAGGGCTCGAACCCATGACCCTTGGATTAAAAGGCGAGCGAGCTAGTGTATAGAACAATAGAGGAATTCCCTCGTCAGGTCTATAACACTAACACACTTATACCTCCATGACAAAATATAAAAGCTCTCGCTACATAATGTTTATGTACAAAACATTTCTTACAGATTCATTCGCTTGGCAAATATATCATAAAATTTTTTCAATAAAAATAGGAGAGTCTTATTTTTTTACACCAAAAATTGAGGGGTTACAAAATTAGTAAGGGCGCGCACTACGCATGCATTATTTACACTTTCCATCAAAATTTTTGCATAATCTTTAAGGGATCTAAAATGAGCGTTTATTATGCGTTTTAGACAGTATTTTTTGTGGGACATGAGAGCACCTCGGACCTGTCGAATTGCATTCTGAATACGAAGCATGTCTTTCTGATATCAAATAATTTTCATTTTTGAAAATCACAATATAATACAAATTTTATGACAAATTATACAAATTTGATATTTTTCAAATTTTTGATATATAACAGTCCTCGAAGTAAATTATATAAATCTAATGATATATTCTGAAAGTGTTTGTAGCAGGAAGGAAAAGCCGACGGTCAATTGAAAATTTTGACCTTTCATATTGAAGATATGGATTTTTTTCCCAAAAGACCTAATTTTTTTTGGTGTTTTGGGAAAAAAATCCATATCTTCAATAATGAAAGGTTCAAATTTTCAATTGATCGTCGGCTTTTCATCCCACCTACATACACTTTAAGTATAAATCATCAGATTTATAAAGTTTACTTCAAGTACTGTTAAATATCAAAATATCAATTTTAATGATTTGCCATAAAATGTGTATTAAAATGCGAATTTCAAAAAATCAAAATTATTTGATATCAGAATGACATTCTTCGTATTCAGAATGCAATTCGATATGTCTGATGTGCTCTAATGTCCCAAAATAAATACTGTCCAAACGTTCATACCCCAGCCCTTAAGTTACAATCAAAATTTTCCTGTGTTGCATGCTCATTTGTTACACTTACAATCAAAATTTTGTGGTGCTCCAAGCATATCCTTTCCTTCAGGCATGCAACAATTCTTGACCTTTTCGGACAAATTTGTTTTGGGTATGTGTGCAGAAGGGGTGGTCATGAAAATTTTCAACCAAAGATGGGGGGTCATTCCAATTTTTCAGCCCACGCTAAAGGGATCATAAAAATTTGACTCCGGTCACCGACATATTCATGACCTCTGCTTCTGAAGAAAATGACAGCCCCTAAATACCTTTTATTCCTTAAAGCAGGCCTTCTCAACTAGTTTATTTGAAGTGCCAACTGGAACATTTTAGGGATCATGAAGTGCCAACATGACAAGGGAGGACTTTGCGCGGTAGTGCGTCTGCATAGCGAGTAAAGTGCAGTGGTGCTTTACCAAGGCCCAGATTGGGTATTTTCACAGCTTTTTTGTTTATAATAATATCATATTGATGTTATAATGTGCTAATGTTAATTATTAGCTAAAAAGCACACTAATGCAGTACCAGAAGGGGCACTTTGGACAGGGTTCAAAATAAGCAGGAGCCAGGGGCAATTTGAATCCGGGGCAATTTTCAAAAGAAGATCTTATTTTGAGTCCTGATTTTGGTTGGATCTACCAAGGAAAATAAATTATTGCACTAAAACTTATAAAATTCAGGATTTGTATATACGATGTACATATCTGATGCTTTTACTTGTTTGGAAATGGCCCTGAATACAATCATCCTGTTGTATATACATGAAGTATAATAATGTATTATTGAATATTTATAAATACAATGGTATGAACATAAATATCATGAGTTTGACAGAGTGCTGAATACGCAAAATTGCTAATCAATGCAAATTTGCTGTCTTGGGTAAACAGCATTTGAAATATTTTGTACCATTCTATTGATACTTCAGGGGTCCATTACACTAAACTTTTAACCCTTCGTAACTCAGGTAACTGTTCGTAAAGTTACGAATACCCAACACTAGACGTAACTTATTTACGAAGGGTTCCTGTAGTAAATCCCTATTACTTACGAAGGGTACCATTCGTAAGTATGTTTAGTGAAATGGAACCTCGACTTGTCGTAAGTTAGGAATGATTTTGAGACTTACGAGGCTTCTTAAGTTTAGTGAAATGGACCCCTGAAAATTTGAGTACATTTAAAATGTATATTATAGAAGTGAATGTGCACTATTTATTTATAATAAATTGGTACAAATGACCACTTTCAGATTATCAGTGGCACATCCCTACCCAAACCAAACTTGAGTACCCCCCCCCCCACCCACCGGGGGTGTGGTGTTCAAATGCAAGAGCCAATTTCAGGAGAGGACTTGGTTATCGTCACTGGGCGGGAAAAGCCTCGTATGTACTTTTTGCCCTCAAACATGGATGAAGCAAACCATTCAATATAAAGTCTACGCCTACAAGTCTTTATCCATTTTCAAGGGCCAAAAGTAAATATGAGATGTTTCCTGCATGTACTTTTGGCCATTGAACATGGATTAAGCAACCTCTTCAATATAAAGTCTACACCTACAAGGCTTTATCCATGTTCAAGGGCCAAAAGTACATATGAGGTTTTTCCTGCCCAGTGACGTAATGTACTTACTGCTTTTTGTAGTGATTCAGTGCATGGTACATGGTCTAAGTCAATGAACGGGTGTTGAAAGAAATCGCTAAATGCTATTCTCTCGGCTGGGTCTCTCTGTAATAGTCGTACTAGAAGGTCTCTGCACTTATCTGAGATGGGAATGTTGCTGGGAATCTGCAAGTATAAAAAGTTAAAAAAAACTGTCCAAGTGTTTGTGTCTCAACAACAGGTTCCCAAGCTGTTGTGGAATGCGCAAGTTGTATTCTTGAAAGCAGGGTTGTTTGATTTAAATCAGTGATTTAAATCGCGATTTAAATCACTTGATTTTTTTATAAAAATCACTGATTTAAATCAACTTTTTCATTTTTACCATTTTTGATCAATGTAACTTAATTTCTTTCTTAAATTGACTGTTTTACTTCATTCCTGATGTTTCTACAACCTTTGGATACAATTAAAATACCTCTATGATGTCACTTTATCTATTGCTAAAAATTCATCTTCAAGGTGCCGAATTCAACAGGTTTTTCCCCATGATTTTTGCCAAATTTTATCTTTGAAATTTTCACATGTAAAAACACATTTTGAATTTATGTAAATACCTGATAGTATTGGGCATATGTCTAGCATTTCACTGGTCTCTTTTGAATTCATTATGGGGTATAGCAGTTCTTAGAATAAAAAAAATAAAAAAAATCATTTTAAATCAAAAAAATCCGATTTAAATCAAAAAAATCTGATTTTTTTGATTTAAAAAAAAAAAAAAATCAACAACCCTGCTTGAAAGTCAGGTTACCCATTGTGTCGTACGTCCTCAATCGAGAAAATATACAGACCAAAGCACCAACAGTCCCAGCATCACCCGTTAATAAGTGCCCACAGAGAAGAAAGAAACATAGTGTGTGCATTCGTGCAACTAGTCAAAGTCCCCTTGTATTGTATGATGTAAGTTCTCGCATATTCATGAGGGCCGATTGTTCAATCGTGCCGTGTCTAACAATTATGCCAGCGCTGTGTGCCTTCGCTTATAAGCGATAGAGTGTTGCATGCTTTCGCGATAGACCGTGAAAATACACGGTAATTGCGTAGCAGTCTCGCCTGTCGCATTTCATGGAACAATCGGCCCTCATTATTGGGTGATGCTGAAACTTTGACTGGTTGCACGCGCTCTGTTTCTTTCTCCTCTGTGTAAGTGCCAATCAACCCATGAAATGTGAGTGACAAAACTGCTACCAGGGATGTAAATGGGCAACATATCCATTTCCTGAAAATCCATCTAGTCCTTGGACAGGTGACTGACGGCTTGCATGCGGTATTGAAACATTTAGAGGGGTTTGTGTGGGGAATAGGCTGCAGGGTATCACCCCCTTTTTTTACATTTCCGGATTTTTTTTGTTGCCAAATTTCCGGAATTCCAGTAATTTCTGGAAGATTTACATCCCTGTTCTACGCACATACCGCATATTTTTACGACCTTTTGCATAAACTTGAAGGCACACAATGCTGGGGTGATTTGATCAACCGTCATAAATATGTGAGAATTTACAGCATACAAAGCACATGGACTTTGCCTGCTGGTGAATGGTCTATATATGTGTACATCCATATCAAAACGATGCACTTGTCGGCTGCTGCATGTGCCTCATTTCACATAATAGCTAGGAATAAATACCAGACTCATCTCCGAGTAGAGGTCATGTCAAATCATCCCCAAGTGACATGGTTATGGAATGTTCTCTGTATTAATAAGCAATGTGACTTAATTGGGGATGATTTGAAGTGACCTCCAGTCCTCCACTTGAAATGAGTCTGGTATTTATTCCCAGTTTTTATGTGAAATGAGACACATGTAGCACCCGACAAGTGCATCGTTTTGATATGGATGTACACATATTGTCTTATCTGTTCTTTACATCCCACCAACATTGATGATGACGGGGAGGGGGGGGGAATCAGAACAAAAAAATCACTGGAAATTGCACTCTTTTGAGCAAAATATGCCAAAATTTGGGCAAATGTTTGTAATTTTTGCCCAGCAGATTTCCAGGAAAATTTCCTGGGGCTGCTACCACCCAGCTATTAAACCATGGTAGTTTCTCAAACCTTTATTTTGAGCTCTCGACTACAAATATAATTGTAGCCCTTTGGTTGGGGATCCCTGCTCCAGTTTTTTGTTCTGATTTTTCTTTTTATCCCTTACTTATGTTTTGATGTTTATTTTATATTTTAAAATTTTTTTTATCATGGTTTGTACCATTCATTGAAGCCTACCACTAAACAATCTGATTTCAAATTTTGAGTAAAATTATTCCAGCGGCTTGGATATTAGAAGCAAAAGTATGTATCACATAGCCTAGAACAGTACGGATGATACACCAATATGGGGGATGAGGCTATAATCAGAGACAAAATTAAAAAAAGACAAATTTGCATCTGACCTCATCTGTCAATCAAACTTGGGCACAGTTTGTTTGCGAGTGTTGTGAATTGTGATGATCAAATTTCTAAACGTCGTGCCTCATGGTTAATTTTGCACCTTCAAATATATATACAAACCGTCTCAAAAAGTTAGGTAAAAGGAAATGACGGCACCATGTCTTGAATAGTTGCTTTTTGCCTTGTAAAAGTACCAAATTGTTTGCCATTTTCTGCGATTCATTTTCTCCCATCGGAACCTACCTTTTACGCTCTACTAAGCAATGAAGGTTAGTGGGGAGTTTGATTGACAGTGACGTCAGACGCAAACTAGTCTTTAATTCTGTCTTTGATCATACAACCTTTTTGTTCATGCCATATCTTATTGAATCTTATTGATAGTGAATTGATATAAGCGTATTATGACGTGTACACACTGGGTGCACATGGCCTAATTTTCGGAACGTTTCCTATGTTGATTTGAAAAGGTCTATAGGTTTACTCATCTTTATTTAAGTTTAACACATTCTACATGGGTGTTGACTGCAGACGACAAGTTTTACAAAAAAATCAAATTCAAAAATTTCAGAACTGTAAATTTTCATGACCATATTTGGAATCAGCATGAAAAATGCATTAAAATGAGTACAAACAAGCCTAGTATTGGTTATTAAGATAGCTCTTGATATTTTGAGAAAATATCTCGGAACTTTTTATTTACGTTGAAGTTTATGGCAGAGCAGAGCATTAAGATTTGTAATATCTTTGAGGTATTTATGGTGTATAATTAACTGTTTTTATTTGTCATGTATTCTTTTGATTTAATTATTGTAAATTCCATTGGAATTGTGCTACCATGTGAATAAAAACATAACTGAATTTGAATGTTTAATATCATGTTTTATCATTTTGTATCCTACCTTTATAACACGGTATGTACAATAATTGTGCCAAATACACATAGACAGACTTAAAAAAAAAGATTGTTGCAGAAAATCATGCACACAGCTTTAAAATCACAATTTGTACAATTATTTCTTTTTCGGTACAAATTCAGCTGTAAAGCAGAAAAAAGTGACCAAAAATGCAAGAAAAGAGAAAAAAATGTATGTAACATTTTCGTTGCAAGGACAAAAATTTTCTTCTAAGGCAAACCTTTCCCCATTAACATCTGTATATTGCTTTTGAACCGAAAACTAACCTCCTAAAACTAACCTGCAAAAGAGTGAATAAAAAAGAACTGTTAGCTTATTGGTCATTAAGTGCCAACTCAGAGCATGGACATGGTGTACATCATAAAATTTTGATTAAAAAAAATTTTGACACTCTGGTAGATATCCATGAAAAATTAAAACCCTGCAAATTTGAGCCCGTAACTCCACTTCATTTTGCAGAAATGGCAGGTTTTAAATATTTTCAAAAATCTAAATCTTATGGTGTGCAGCATGTGCTGAGTTGGCCTGGAATGACCATTTTGTATCTTCATTAATTACCGCTATAGGTTTGGAGCTCTTGATCTTTTCTGCTAATTCTGCATAGGACCTAGATGCAAATGGAGCTTGACCAAACAGACATTCTGAAAAATAAAAAAATATTTACAATAACATTAAGGGAACTGGAATGAGCGTTTTGAGCGTTTCGACAGCATTTATTGTGGGACATGAGAGCACATCAGACCTATCGAATTGCATTCTGAATACGAAGAATGTCTTTCTGATATCAAATAATTTTCATTTTATGAAATTCACGATATAATACAAATTTTATGACAAATTATTAAAATTTGATATTTGTTACATTTTGGAGATATAACAGTCCTCGAAGTAAATTTTATAAATGTAATGATATAGTCTTAAAGTGTATGTAGGTGGGATGAAAAGCAGGCGATCAATTGAAAATTTTGACCTTTCATATTGAAGATATGGATTTTTTCCCAAAAAGACCTAATTTTTTTTTTTTGGTGTTTTGGGAAAAAAATCCATATCTTCAATACTGAAGGTCAAAATTTTCAACTGATCGTCGGCTTTTCATCCCACCTACATACACTTTAGGTAGAAATCATCAGATTTATAAAATTTACTTGAGTACTGTTAAATATCAAAATATCAATTTTAATGATTTGCCATAAAATGTATTACATTGCGAATTTCAAAAAATCAAAATTATTTGATATCAGAAGGACATTCTTCGTATTCAGAATGCAATTCGATATGTCTGATGTGCCCTAAATGTCCCACAATAAATACTGTCCAAACGTTCATACCCCTTCCCTTAAAGGAAATCTCTGGCAATCACAACGCTATGTCTTATATGTATGTTAGAAAAATAATTATCGAGCACGAATCACATGGCATTATTTACAAATAACTCATAAAAACAACCTCTATCAACACGCGATATTCAAAATCCCTGGGTGCCAACTGTCTGGTGCAATGACGTCATGGTTATTTGTGCTCAATTGTCATCAGCCTTCATTGTATACTGGGACGTCTTTGCACTACACAATTTCGGCGCCCGGGAATTTTGAATATCGTGTGTTGACAGACGGATGTTTTTATTCGTTTTTATGGTCAATATGAGATTGTTTTAAACCATGAGATTCATGCTTGATAATTATTTTCTTATATAAGGCATGATGTTGTGACTGCCGGAGACATCTTTCAATGGACCATTCCATTTGAAATTCATATAACCCCTATACAGTGGCGTAACTCCTTTGGGCTCTGGGGGGCCGCACCCCCGGGCACCCGGGCACCCAAGCCTGGATAGCCTTTGACACGATAATACATTGTTATAGGAAAGAAGTGGAAACCTTTACCCACCATGCATAGAATTACTCTTCATTTGGGTGCCCTTCAACACAAAATTTTCACAAGCATTGAAACATAAATTGGCATTTTAAAGACCTAAATTCAACTTGATTTAATACCAAATTAGTGGTATTTATGCACATTTTCATGCATCGCCAAGACGCAATTGTTTTAGGAAGAGGGGTATTTTGTATTTTTGCCCCTGGGCGCCACAATCACTAGCTACGTCACTGCAGCTAGTGATGAGTCTTCAAAAGTATAGACATTGGAGAATTTGAAAACATTTTGTTTTATTGCCATGAACTGCATGAGCTTGCATTGAAACATGAAATAAATTTAATCTGAAACACTATTTGTAAGTTATTCGGTAGGTCTATGGCTTTCAATACCAACATTGATTAGCTCTGTACCATGCACACCCTTGGTTAGGGGCACCCGAACTACTTTCGCCCCGGGCACCCTGACCCAAAGTTACGCCACTGCCCCTATATGGAAGACATGATCTTAATCTCACACACAGCAAGTGTAGATTTCAAATTGAGTCACCCTAAACCCTCATTTGAAATTCACACTCCCTGTGTGGAAGATTAAGGTCATGTCTTAATTCCATCAGAGGTGTACAGATGTCAACTGGAATAGCCAGAGTTACGGCTGCACACCCAAGTTGACTATAGTTGCAATCACCAAATATTATTGGTTGTCGGTGTGGGGTGGGGGTGGGTGGTGGGGGTGGGTTGAGGTGAGTTGGAGCAAAGTAATGGAAGGGCTCCAAAATTGCCTCAAATATATAGGAAATATTTTGAAATCTTGTCTATTCTTATTGACAGATGAGGTGGAGGAGCAAAGCCTATAACTGGGGGCATTCCCCTTTGCCCCCCAGGCTACCACTGGTTATAATTTTCCAAAATGTTCTAGTGATATTTGACTCAAACCATACGAGCATAACATTTTCAGAACCATCCCCTCATTTTGCACACTATGTGCAATGATCCTGTAACAATCCAGTTGAGGTAGATAGGATGAGGCATGAGGATTGGTGTGAAGAAAATCATGATCTGCATAACTCTTAATGCCTGCAGAATAGGAAAGAATTTATCTTCTGTGGGAGGTAAGTTGAATCTTGGGATTTACACAGCAAGGTCACATGATCTGATCTGAAGATCAACTGTATGAAGAGAGTAGCTGGTGAGAGAGAATTGCATATCGTCGTTGGGCAGGAAAGACCTCCTATGTAAATGTGGCCCTTGAACATGTTTAAACAAAACTGCCAAGAGGTTACATAGGAGGTTTTGCATTAGACATGTTCAGGGGCCAATGACTCATAGGAGGTTTTTCCTGCCTAACAATAGACTTCTCCGTAGTCCACTTGCCCATTTTGCATTCTCTGGTTATTACATTTAAGCATAAAACTCTGATTTGTATTAATTTGTGTGCAATTGATAGATTTTCACATCTGATCTTTTCAGTCACCGTACTCCCTCTGTTTGTTAGCTTCCCAAGTAGACTACTTTCTTTGACTTGCGGTTAACATTTTTAACACAGGTCTCTATGTACAGCTAGGCCAATTTCTGGCCTAACTAAAATTGGCCATGATGTAATGCATCTTTAAATGAATCTGGCTTGTGATTGGTCGCCCAGATCTCATTATTGTTTAAATCCTCCGGGCACGTGCCATTACCATTAACTATACATGGTACACAATTATCTATGGAATGCAGCGTTTTTGTGCTGGCGCAAAAGTTGGTGGATGAACGTATACTAGCGCGTATTATACCACCATGCTTTAGTGCTTGTGGTTAAATTGGATTGATAAACAAGTATGATTGACAGTGTGTTTTAGAAAACAAGGTCCCGGGGTAAAGTTCTGCTTAAAAGTCAAAGTACATAGTCAGATTTTTAACTCGGGCTTTCTCGAATAAACTGGTAGATTCGAAAATCAGAATTGTTCAGTATTAAAGTGAGCCATTCGGCACTGATTTGGTAAAACGATCTAACTTGAAATTTGGACATTTTGAGATAAATCCATATCTTGGGTAATGTGAGGGCACTCTTTCCATTGGTGATATCCTCAAATCACCACCGTGCTTCATTTTATGAGATGTGTTTAATAATTTATTTTATTCAAAAAGAAAAACTTCAAGTATTCAAACTTAAAAGCTCTTTTTCTCGATACATCAATTTTCAAGTTCGATCATGTTACCAAATCAGGGCCGCATTATGCAAGATATGTTGCATTCAATAACATAAGTATACTTTACTTTTACTGTCACTAATTATACAAACTCTTTATGACCATTTTACTATTAATTATAATACACATCAGTATAATTTTTAGTTCCAACAGGATGTGTTCATCATGATTAATAATAACATATTTTTATTTAAATCAAAATTCAACTATGGCATAGTCTAGCCTATTACAACGATACTGCACATGTATACTGACAAGTTTGACTTGTCCATTCCAACTTTTTTTTATTTAAATCAAAATTTGACTATGGCATAGTCTAGCCTAACAACAATACCACACATGTATACTGACAAGTTTGTCTTGTCCATTCCAACTTTTGAGCTGGGAATTATTTCCTGAACATGTTTATGAAATCTTACCATACATAATGACACCCACAGACCACAGGTCCACTTTGGCATCATATTTACTCTTGCATATGATTTCAGGTGCCATGTATAATGGAGAGCCTCGTAAAGTGTCGGCGTAAACTTCCTCACTCAACTGTTGCGCAAAGCCAAAGTCTGTGGATATATAAGAAACAATGTTAAATCAATTTCATCATAACACATGATAGTAGTGCAACTGCCAATAACTGTAATCTGAGACAAATGTGTCAATTTCTTAACCCTGATGCCCCAGGTGTTTTTTTCGCAAGGAGGAAGGAAAGAAGGAAGGGAATAAAGAAAGAAGAAGAAGAAGAAGAAGAAGAAGAGAACATTTTTTTCACTGGTGCAGTTTTGAACCACAGAGTGGACCCAGTGGCGTACCAACTAGGGGGTGGGGGAAAAGTTTGAAACACTGGGACAAAATTGATAGCAATCTGTGATGTGCTTAAATTTTGCCCACCTAGGAAATTTTGATGGAACACTACCACAGAATTAACAAGGAGAACCAGACTCCCTATACCGCCACACACATGTACAAGGCATTCCGGTCCTTGCTGTTAGTATGCGGATATGAACGAAAACAATTCTGTGTAAGAAATATGCATTGTGTTGCTCCTTTGACACAATCAGTGAGTCGCGACATGAAGCACCAATTAGTTTTGGGTGCATTTCAAGCAAAACACAAATACCAAATTTTTTGCTCCATACGCGTATCAAGATGATGATCAAGTCCAGGTTCTTGGTTTAATTCTGTGCACACGCAGTGATGCGGCGCAAGTATTTTTTTTCAAGGGGGAGTGAATTTCATGGGGGGCAAAATCACTAATTTTGCACAAAACTGCCGCAAAACGTAGAAATTTTTCGTAATTTTGGGTTTTAACTGGGGGCAACAGGGGGCAAGAGTTCTGACGGGGAATTTGACCCCCCCCGTGGCGCCACCACTGCGCACACCACTGAAACTCACCTGCAACTTTGAGTACTGGATCACATGTGTCTGATAACAGGAGGTTCTGTGGTTTGAGGTCCATGTGAGTTATGTTTTGAGAATGCAGAAATTGCAATGCACTAGCTGTAATTCAAATGAAATTTACAAGGTTTACAAAATGTTCAGAAATCAATATGCACAACTCTAATTAAATACGATGAAGTTATTGTACAAAAATATTATTGTGTAGAGCCATTCCAGGGATGTGCACAGCACCTTTCAATTTTTTTCCAGGATGTGGTGGTAGATATTGATGCACCTCTTCAATTTTTTCTTTTTCTGTGTGGTGGTAGAATTGATGAAAAAGTAAAATCCTGAAAAATTTGGCTTCATACTCTCATTTACTTTTTAGTTCAATTTCGTCCATCAGGAAATTTAGGGGGTCATGTGAACAAAAGCAAATAATTTTTTGGTCCATTTTTTTGACAGTCAGAGGCCTTTGGTAGGACATCTTATCCCATATTGAGCCTATTAGAACAACTTTTTGAAAAAGTATGTATCCTGGGGTACTTTTTGTATAAATTCAAATCTGGCATCAGAAAAACTTGTTGACTCCTTTACTTTTTTAGATATAGGGCCTGTCAAATGCAACCGTCCATTTAGGACTTTTACCCAGAGAAGTCAGACTCAGAAACATTGTATCAATAAAAAAATTATTGGTCTCAAACCTTTTTTGTTACAGCCTTTTGACAAATAAAATTTTGACAAAACGAAACAAGATTTTGAGAGACCCATAACTTCTTAAGTAGATAAGACGCACTGTTTCTGAGGCCAGATTATGTTTTTCTGGGTAAAAGTCACCCCAGTTAGTACTTTTCAGCATAATATATTTTTTGCAAAGTCAAATATGAGTGTTCCAAAACGCTACTAATTCAACGACGTAACTTGAGAGAGCAAAAAGTGGGGGCCTGGGCCAAATTTTGACAAGCCATATCTCCAAAACCGCTTGGAGTTGAGCATTCATTTTTTTTTCATGTGTTCACTATGCTCATAGAGGTATGCTAGAAATGATTTTCAGTAAAATTTGAGGGGATGACCACTGACCAACCAACCCATTTTGTTGATGTGGTTGGAATGACATATATGTGAGTAGGCAAACCTAACTGATGTTTTTAAAGCAAAGTCATCGAGTCCCAAAGCCAATATCTCTCAGAAATGTTGTCCAAGAACATATTTTCAACATACCTGAAGTTGATGGTGGGGCAAATTGTCTGACATTGGTTTTCAGGGGGGTCAAAATGTACAAAAAATGTACAATTGGAGTTTTGCATGGGTAATAACTCAGCTAAAAGTATTCTAATAGGCTCAATATGGGATAAGAGTAATCTCCTACCAAAGGGCTCTGACTGGCAAAAAATATGGACCAAAATTATTTTTACTTTTGGAGTTCTGACCCCGGTTGGTCCTGGATGGGCTGTTGCATTTGAGGGCCCTATATCTTTTAAAGTAAAGGAGTCATAAGTTTTCTGATGCCAGATTTGAATTCTACACAAAAAAGTAGCCCAGGATACATACTTTTCAAAGTTGTTGGGGGTTCCTTTATACATTTTTGGACCTACAAATCATCGTTTTTCGTTATGACACATTTTTACGCTGACCCCCTAAATTTCAAAAATGATGCCACAGGAAAACGAAATGGAGTATGAAGCTCAAATTTTCAGGATTTTACTTTCTCATTAATATCTACCACCACACAGAAAAAGAAAAAAATCAAAGAGGTGCTGCAGTGCACATCCCTGCAGTTGACATGGAATGGCTCTGTAATATTTTTTTAATTTTATTTTTTAAATTTTATGTCTGAACTATGCAAGGCATTAACAGCTGCTATCGGTATGATAGCGCTGATGGGTTGGCGCCAAGATAGTTGTTAGCCTCCCGTTTGAAGCTCAGCCGATTCTGGTTAGAGGTAATTGGACCAGGCAGAGCATTCCAAAGGTGAGCTGAGGATGGAAGGAATGACCTCTGGTGGCTGACCAGGTTGGATCTTGAGATTTTGACAGCTTGGCCGTGGGATCTGACAGAGCGCCGCAGATGAGGATCAATAATCATACGATCTGGTAACAGATGTTGAAGGAGTTCTGGCATTAAATAAACACCTGGCATCATAAAAACATCACATGGTCAAAGCAGGGTCCAATGATATATGCAGAAAAAATTAGCAAATTGCACAGGGGAAATGGTCAGTTGCATTGAGAAAAACAGCTAATTTCACAGGGCATAACACAGATATACCCAATTGGATGGAAACTTTTGCAGGGGGATTGCACAAAAAATGGCTAATTTTGCAAGGACTTGCAGGGCCATCACAGGTTTGACGAATATTGCTTGTGCAAGGTTTACATCAAGGTTGTGAAATCATTTTTTGGCGCAATATAACAAAAAGCATGTATGAAATTGGTGATAAATTGCTTTGGGAAAAAATTACATTCTATTGTGCAGAGAAAGGCAAATTGCGCAGAGCTTCCCAAGATTCTCCCCTAGGGAGTATGAATTTCAAATAGTGTTACCGAAATGGGTGACTCAATTGTAATTGTGTGGGAGATTAAGGTCATGCTTTCCATAGAGGGTGTAATGTATTTCAACTGGAATAACCCAAAGTGTTGGTATCTTACCTAACTGCTGCAAAAATCTTCTGACAAACCTCTCTGGCAAGGCCTGTTTCTTGCGTATAAAAACTGATAAATCACCACCACTGCAGTACTCCATCACAAGGTAGATATAGTGATTGTCCCACTGAAATGAATGAACACAAAAATTGGTTGATATTTTCAGATTAATGGTCCAAAGGGTCATACACCCTAACCCTCAACTACACCATAACCCTAACCTATAACTTAAGCCCTGATCCTAAACATACTCTTATAAATGGAACCTTATCCAAAACCTATCCTAACACTTATGCTACCCTAACCCTAACCTTGTCCTAACCCTAATCCCAACATAAAATGCCCTTTAAAACCTGAACTTTAACCCTTTCCAATTAATAACCCTTTGGACTAATGCACAGTTCCCCCAAAATCAGAGTCAAAATGTCAATTTGTACACATACTCTTAGCTTTTAGAAACTGGGGCCGAGGTCATCAAGTGAAGCCACACAAGTGAAGCCACACAAAATACACAGCCTGCGAGAGGGAACGCTGGATGGAGAGCTTGCCTTGCAGCCCTTGTAGGCCACATGACCAAAGCCTGAGAGAGGGAGTGTCGGAGGTCGAGGAGGAAACTTGCAGTCCTTGTGGGTAACATGACCAAAATAGGAGGTACCGTATTAAGGTCAGGTACCCTTAGCAGGTTTCTTTCAATTTCTGACTAACATGCTGATATACTGCCCAATTCCTTATTGCTGTATGCAGGTGGAGTAATCCAAGCAGGGTTTTGTGAGTTATGATTAATTTCTTAAATGTTCATGCAGTTGTTGCTTATAATGAAAGACAAAGATAAAAAGAATTTATCGTGTCTGATGTCACTGTCAATTACGATCCTTGATTGGTTTACACAGGTTAATCAGCGCGTACAAGGAAGACCGATCTATCTGCTGCTGATCGGAGAAAAGGAATAGCAGCAAATGGCGAAAAAGTACGTACTTTTACAAGGCAAAAAGCAGCTTTTCTAGGCATTGTGGACATGGTGCCTTTGGTTAAGAAAGTTTCCTACTATAAAGACCTAACTTTTGAAATGGTTTGCATGTCGAAAGGGGCAAAATTAATAATAAGGTGCCCGGTTATAAATCAGCGTTCAGCAAGTCATCATCACGACACTTGTAAACAAACCATGATCAAATTTGATTGGCAGATGACGTCAGACGCGATAAATTGTTTTTATCTTTGTCTTTCATTATAAGAACTTCCTGGTCAGTTGTTGATGTGATCCTGAAACTACAAGTGAAATTACTGTTAAACACATCTTTCTCCACTTAAAATGCACACAGCAATGTTAAATAGTACGATGCAACCGATGTCGGTTGCAATACATTTGTGACAGAGTGATTTTCCAAATTTCTATTTCACATAGTGACATGAAGGTTTAAAGCTAGCTATATCCTATAATAGGTATTACTTTCTAACTATTAAAGATATAGTTTGAACCTTTAACTTCAATTTCAAATAGAATCGGGCCACTGAGAGATAACAGTGGAGGAGTATCGACTCTGTTATTAGTAACATATCCTACAAACATGTTTTGCTCCAATTCGTATTTTGTCCTTCACATGCGCCACTGTCACTGTGCGTTGTGAATGACGAAAAGCAAGTTTGACCAGATATTTAAGGCTTAGAATCCCGGCTGAAGGGGGGGGCTTTTAAAATATCACCTTAATTATAACATGAATTTACACTTTTTTCTATGGGGTTGATGTTCATTTTGCATGGCCAAAAAGGAGGGCCCCGGAAATAACTTTTGGACCAAAAGGGGGGGGGGGTCTGAAAAAAAATCAGTGAATTTTTCTTTTTGCATCAGGCCCCCTGTTACAAGTGTTTGTGAATGGTCCCTTACCACAAAATCTTTGAGCTGTACGATGTAGTCATGGCGGATCTTCTTGAGGATGCCGATTTCCTGCAGGAGGTTCTCTGTTGTCTTTTTGTTTAGACTGCTTCTCAGGATGCATTTGATGGCAACAACCTCTCTCTGTTGACTCTATAAATGGTTAAAGCATATAAATGTCATCATAAAAAACATAATCGATTTATGCCAAGTAAAAAGAATAACATGTATATCGTCCGAACTTTAAAAAAAAATGGTAAGAGAGGCCTTATTGTTATGTTATTTATGTACCACCATTCATTGCAACGTGTTTGTCAACATATCATTAGAATGGGGACTCGGGGAGGTCCCTAATATTTCTGTTATTTCCCCAAAGCCCTACCCCCTACAATGTAGCTTGAATAGAGTGTTTGCACTTTGCAAGGCAAGGTGTTTATAAATGATAACCAAGAACTTCTTAGTATGTAGTCCGAATAATCAGACCCAGAACAAAATATTAATTTCTGACATGATCCTGTTCTGGGTCTGAACTGTTTCTATTCGAAATCTTGATGACAAAGTGGACAAAAGAAGCACATGGTCCTACTTCACAGTTTTTTAATCCCCTATTCATGTTGCGTGGATCACTCTATTGTGGACCATCCTTTTGATACTTGAGTATTTGGACAAGTGGAACAGTTTTGACAGGCCTTTTGTCTACCTCTCCACATTTGTAAACAAACGTGGAGGTCAAAATTGTCCTCCTCGCCAAATACGAAAGTCAGCGTAATAGTACTGCACTAATCCGGGCCCTACTCTGCCATGTTTGGCTGAGTATTAACCGTACATGAACACGGCCTTTTGTGCCTATGTAAATTAGTCATTGTGTAAAGCTGTGTTTATACTCATGGGTTACTCATCATCAGACTGAATCATTGTCGTTTACTACTGCATAAGTTATGTGTGTAATTTAGTGAACGTTGACCGACAGAGGGTGTCAAATATTAATAGGCGGCCTTTGTGTCGCTTTTGAAAAACGGTGAATCATGCGCATGCTCAGCATGCAAATACGACAGCGATTTAGTACACTGATCGTGCGTGCAATTCAGTTTTCTGCAAAAGCGATTGAGTATAAAATGCATCTTTAGAAATGACCGGCGATTGTGTGATCTCAAGTGGCCTATGGTTTTGTCATGTTTATTAGTGACCTGACACACATTCGTATCACCATTGGTTCGATCAAGCATTGAAATATACTTTCAACTTTTATACTGGATCGTTCAAGCATGCTCAACAAATTTTTCAATGTAAGTGCCTCTGGTCCTAAAAACGGATACTATGGCCAGGGCTAACTCCACACGTAGCCTGACACATTGTGGCCCTAAGTTGTTCCTTCCTCACCATTAGGGCCATGACTTCCGTACTATTGCAGAAACCGGGGCACCCGTGGGACTCAGAACTCTGAACTCATGTCACAGTTTAATAGGTCCAGTCCACCCTGCATTCATAAAAGTACTCATGTGTTAAATTTTGTGATATAATCCTTAAAAATTGACTTCAGTTCCTGCATCTCTTTTCTTCATTAAATCGGCATTTCACAGCAAAAAAATGCAATTTCCACGCCACCGTCATGACCGTGTTTATCTCCAGGGGAGGGGGTGGTGACGATTGATATGGTCACAAATTTTGTCATTTTTACACCTTCAAATGTACCCAAATTTTTCACACATGCACTGAATACAGAGTATGTTTTGTTTAAGTCTTATCTTCACTAGAACTGGATCTAGTTCCTCAAGGGTTCGCGCGCATGGCCGCAAAGCAGCCAGCGAGGGGCGTGAGGAACGGTAAGATGTGATATTTTGTTTAAAAAAAATGGATACTGTGTACCCTGGACTAGTAAACTATAACTCAGCGTAGATGTCATTATGTTTATGTTAAAGACTGAAGTCTTGCTGGCAAGACTAACCCTGGACCAGATATGCCTAGGACTAGAGCCTCAGACCTTCGACGGAGAAGGACAGTGGAAATCGTAGTGACAGAGGTGTGAGTACCTCGGGCTACTCCACACAAAGAAGGCTTGAGGAATTTATTCAACTTGGGCTATTCCAAAAAATATCTGCCCCCTGGCCCTGCCGAAAACTTTTTCCCTTTGTGCTCACCCCGGCCCCCTTTGCTTTGGCTTGCTAAAAAATCTGTATGTACCCCCCCCCCCTCTTTAAAATCTATAAGCTTATTATCTCTATGTAGTTCAGCATCACACGACTCAGGCATCAGCTCAGGTCATGAACAATAATCATGTGATAATGATGTGTCTTTACAAGGCTGTTGAATTTTGATCTGTTGCATCCAGGTACCTTTCGGAAAGCCTTGTAGACAGTTGCGTAGGTCCCGCTGCCAAGCTTTTCGGTAAAAACAAAACCAGGTACATTCGGCTGCAACACAGTCATCCCTGCCATTCTGACAGAAGAAAAGAAACGGTAGTTTTCACCATAAAAATTCAAGCTTATAAATTAGGGAATTCCTCGTAGCAATTTTTGACAGCTGGTTTGATAGCGCCACCTGGCGGTAAGAAAGAAAACGTAAACAACAACAATGGCGACTGCCTCAGAAGGACATGTGTCTGAAGAAAAGTTTTGTAAACTTCTTCCAAAAGTGGTAACGTAACTTTCTGATTGTTGTATTTTTCCAAAACTATTGAAATTTATTATTTAGTGAATTGGAAAAAGGATAAATCGTGTGAAATCTCACATACTGAAGGTGAGATTTTGTGTACATTTGTAAGCTTACACCATGCTCACTGCCTGTACATGTGTATTACTAGTATTTATGATGACTGATGTGCATGCATGCATGATCAGCATGCAGTGGCAGCAGTGCCAGTGGGCAGCCAGGAGGATGTGAGTTCATAAGGGCAATGTCGGGGACTAAAGGTCACAGTCGATGCGAAGACATGAGGTCCGACCAACAGCCATTTTGTTTGTTATATAAACGAATGGTTCCTGTCATGCCTGTGTTCTAACTAATTCCAGCGGACGGTCTGTGGCTAGTAAAGAATCGTCTTTGACCATGCGCAGATAGCCAGCCCTCCACGTTCAACCACCCATACCATATTCTGGCTGGTCAGGAAGATATTTAATATCCCGAATTTATAATATGCCTACCAGTTCGATCGTATAACCGATTTGCTAGAGAATATTTGTTACCATGACCCATGTTTAATAAATTTGTATTTATCGTATACTAAAATGTGGCCAGATGTATATACATGTGTACATAGTGTGTAGATCACAAGAATAATACTCTTCTACGGACTTGGATACTAAGCATGTCAGGAAGGATATTGACCTATGTCAGTTATTATTTTAGACATGAGGTCCAACTTATGGCCCATGTAAAATGTCACTCTGTGCGATCATGTGTGATAGGCAATTCCTTGGGGCAGCATGACTCATGAGCATTTCCTGGTACTTTGATTTTGGTAGTGATGTGCAAGTGTACCCTAGCTAGTAGCCGTATACCAATTTTTCAAGAAATTTGGACCAATCACTAATTAATATCTTTTGCAAAATCCCTTCTTCGCAGTTTTTATTTTGGCGCAGTTTATGGCACAAACAGCAAGTCAGCA
The DNA here is from genome assembly GCF_039555335.1 of Amphiura filiformis. NCBI lineage: Eukaryota > Metazoa > Echinodermata > Ophiuroidea > Amphilepidida > Amphiuridae > Amphiura > Amphiura filiformis. The sequence goes on from NW_027305502.1 coordinate 1,072,509, forward strand.
CATCAGCACCTCATTCGCCTATCAATCTCGTGATGCAGGTGTGAATGTACGCGAGCGTACGAGGTGAGATAAAAACTGCGAAGCGAAGGATCTTTGCAAAAGGCTGTATTGAAGACAATTTTTTTTGGTAAAATTTAATGCAAATTCTCAGGCTAATTTCCAGCAAACTCCAAAATTTTGCCTGCAGTGTTAGGCAACATTAAAATTGGGCTATTTTTCATTAAAAAAATTGTGACTTTTTGTCAGAGGAGAAGTAGAAAGAGTGTTTCAGGCTAGAGCCCACGTAGACCCTGAATTTGACCAAAACAGCTATGAAAGGTCCTTGATTTTGACCAATTCTGCCCTAAAAAAGACCCCTAAATTGCTCATTCGATCATTACATTTCTAACATATTTTTATGCAATTTTCAACCAGAAAGCCATTAAAGACCCTTGATTTTGAGATTTTTGACTGTTTGCAGCTCCCAAAGACCCCCTTTTTACCAGTACACTGTTAGCTCAAAAGACTCACCACCTCAAATATTCTGAGGTCATACCCACAAAAATATGTTTGCTCCCCAAGGACTAGATATAATGGACAAAATCTGTTGAGTGCTCCTAAACCAATGGTTTGGGATTAAAAAATTGTGTATTTTAAATATTCTGTGTATGTATCATAGACCTGGACTCATCTGTGGGAATAACTCAATTTTGATGAAAGTGTTAACTTCAGCCCTTTTGTCATGAATGTGCAGTAGGCCTATATTGACCTGCCTTCAATGGTTTGTTGGTTTCCCCTAAAAAGTATTAAGTACCTGTAATTTTAAATGTTAAAAAATAATGAATACGGTAATGAAAGAGTTACGTCATCACACACCAAAAAATATGTGATGGAAAAATCAAATTAAACTTTCAAAAGCCAATCCTCTTGAGAATGTCCATGGTTATTGAATGCTATTAAAGTGAAGTCTGTATTTGTTTATTCTTCATGAAAAGGAACTCCATGCTCACCTTAATGGCTCAATCAGTAATGAAACTATGACAAAGCTTTTGGCTAGGAAGGCCCATCTACCTCAAGATCAGCAACCAGACACCCAGGCTTTGCAGCAGTGGACAGACAAGGTTGAGAAAGGGAAAGATGTTAATCTTGTTTCGTAAGTATCATGTCAGTGGCAGCATCAAGGTCCGTTCATACTACCACCGCATTTGCGATGCGTTGGCTTGCGGTGCGTTGCCGCACTGCATCGTACTGCAAACTACTGCATTGCGATATCGCAATGAAGTTAAATACATTTTAACTTGGAAATACGACGAGTTGCGTTGAGTTGCGGCAAAAACTAATTGATATATCGGCATCGCAAAGCAACGCATCGCAAATGCGGTGGTAGTATGAACGGACCTTCAGACATTATTGTTTTGCTGGTGGTGGGCATGGCAGAAGAAGGGAGGGGCTAGAAGTTTGTTACATGCTGTGAATATTTTATTGCTTTTCATCTATTTTTTTCCAGACCCATTCGCATGCCTTAAATAATGATACACAAAATCACTGTTCTCAGTGTTCTGAGTAAATGTTAATTGAAATCTTTGATGCCATTCCATCAGTCCTAAAAATTAAAAACATTGATGATCAATCATTTGAAATGTATATTTTTGAAGTGAATTTGTTGTATTTATGTACAATACTTACATGAAAAATGTTCTAACAATAAACAGCTCCTTGACAAAGCCAAAAAGTTTTTAAAACTGCTGCATAAAGAGTTTTATGCGGGGTCGAATACACATTTAAAGCCATATTATAACATTTTCATTCAAAATAGATAAGTATTTCTTTGCCATAAAATGTTAGCTTTTATTATCAGATATGTCCCCTTTTAATTTTGAGCCAAACAACCGAGGTAAAGCAAAGAAAATTGGAATTTACTACCAGCGCCGATGTCGCCAATGTGTATCACTCCGTCAGTTGTGTTACAGTACTAACCTTTGAATGTGTATATCCGTCCCGCACGCAATGCACGTACTGTGTTGTCAATATCGTGTACGCGTTCGACTAATATTTCCATCGTAATAATAAAACGCTGAATCCGGCGTTTTATTCAAAATCTCGGATTATGACAAAACTACAGCACCTATAGTCTTGATTTTTTCAGGGTATGTTAGTTTAATAAAGTACAATATAATCATGTAAAAAACAGAATTTTGAAAACGATTGAGGGCGTTCTCCTCAGCAAATGTTATAATATGGCTTTAACTAACATAACCATACAGTCATACTTTATTTGTGGTTTTTGTGCAGAAATTACTGGTGGTTCCAATGAATATGGATTCTAAACTTGGTGTATTAGTTGAAACATGATGAGGTAATCCCCTGTCATATTTAACAAATTTTTTTGTTGAAATCAAGGATTTTTAAGTAGAAATAACAATTTTGAACTATATTTTGTTTGTGTATAACTTCCAATATTATCATGGTGCAATCACATCATAGCAATATCATATGAAGAATGATTGATCCTATTTTGGTATCACTGGATAGAAGATTCCTATAGTTATACATAGGTATCAAATATTATATTAATTTAGAAAATCCAGGCTTTCCAGCTGTATTACAATAGACCAACCTGCTTTGTACAGCTAAGTATAGAATTTGTCTCTTTTTGTCCAAATCCAAATTTTGATATATTGGGGAGTAAGATTTACCATACTTTAATTCAATTTGATAACAAATTCTTGATTCTTCACTCTGCCGAATCCATAGCAATATGTAACGTTCCCCTACTCCTTCACCCAATAAACATTCCAAATATTTATCAGTTTTCAGATGTTTAAACTAAATCATCAGATTGTTGATGACACTGAAGCTGTTGCTATGGTAGCCAAAGATGTTGTGAGAGAGTTTGCAGAAGATGGAGTTCGTTACTTGGAGCTGAGGAGTACGCCTAGGGACGTGCCACAGACAGGTAGGGTTAACCCTAACACTGACCCATGCTTTTTGGTATCGGGAGTCAGAGAAGATCCGAATTTTTCAAGAAGAAGAAGAATTTTGACTTGGCACCCCGGATTCAACCTTTGACCCCTCGCATGCCAAGCTTAACGATCGCGGACCGGTAGCTGCTCATGTTATTGCTGCCCGCCAGCAATTCCGTGAGCATATCACACTTCGGTGATTAAGCGCCATCGCAGACCCTGGGATGCATGCATGTTATGAATTTTTCATCGTGGTATTTTGTGGTTTTTACTGGTGTTAGGGGTAATGGACACTCTAATCTGGAAAAATACATCTTTTTTAACCCTAACACTGACCCATGCTTTTTGGTATCGGAAGTCAGAGAAGATCCGAATTTTTCAAGAAGAAGAAGAATTTTTGACTTGGCCCCCCCCCCCCCCCCCGGGATTCGAACCTTTGACCCTCGCATGCCAAGCTGAACGATCGCGGACCGGTAGCTGCTCGGGTTATTGCTGCCCGCCAGCAATTCCGTGAGCATATCACACTTCGGTGATTGCGCATCGCAGACCCTGGGATGCATGCATGTTATGAATTTTTCATCGTGGTATTTTGTGGTTTTTACTGGTGTTAGGGTTAATGTAAATTTGCAGCAGTCCCATAAATTATTTTGATTGCAGGGTAATATAATATTGGGTGATTGTCACACCGTCATTGATGCAGTTCTTGGATTGGAAATCCAAAAATCTTCCACACTTTTTCCATGATTTTGAATAAAAATGGTTTGAGCTAAAATGGTCCAATCTGTTGAATTTTGTTTGACATCAAAAATCTCCTACATGTATAGCAGCTGTGTGAATATCAAATAAATTAACCCAATGTGCTATGGATTATAAGACCTATATCAGCTCATACTAAATTGGATAAAGACTAAGGAAGCAATTGCCAAATAGGGTGCAACTCTACTAGTCATATTGCAAGACTGCCCTACCCCAACCCTAAACCCTACCCCTAAACGAGGACTGGACTCAAGTCTAGCAAGTTGCACCCTATTCAGTAATTGTACCAAACTAAGTAGATGGGTAAGTGAGAGTGTCCGCATTGGGCTTTTCCAATTGAATTCCACACACCCCCTGTGGAAACAGGGCCTCAGATCCAACGAGAATCACAGAATCGATTCTCGTAATGATTCCCGTAATATTTGTTGCAAGAATCAGTTTCTTTCATTGAATCATGCATGCAGTAAGTAAAGCGACTCAGATGGTTTTTTATTTCTCGCAAACTGGCACGAAATTGAGGTCCTGGGAAGACATGACCTTGATCTTCCACACAGGGAATATGAATTTCAAATGGGAATGACTCCATTTGAAATATACACCTCTACAAGTAGTATGGGAGGTTTAACAAGATAAAGGGGTGCATGGATTTCAACTGGAATAGGCCATTCATTGATAATACCTCATCCAAATCACAATAAAATGAAAGGAAGGAAACATGCAAAACTTGCCAATTCAACAAGAAGAAATCATATTTTTTTTAATTGTTCAAATTATATTAATGTATTCTAGGTATGACAAAACGGAGCTACATTGAAACAGTACTGAAAGCTATTCAACAGTGTCAGGAGGAAGGAGTAGACATTATTGTCAGGTAAAAACATTAAGAGGCAAAAATAGAATAGTGGAATCAGTAAATGCTAACCACAGTCCTGCAGTTCTTGCCAGCTGTAATAATGGAATCAGTAAATGCTACTAACCTCTGCAATGTGGAGGGCTAACCTCAGTCCTGCAGTTCTTGCTTGCTGTAATAATGGAATCAGTAAATGCTACTAACCTCTGCAATATGGAGGGCTAACCTCAGTCCTGCAGTTCTTGCTTGCTGTAATAATGGAATCAGTAAATGCTACTAACCTCTGCAATGTGGAGGGCTAACCTCAGTCCTGCAGTTCTTGCTTGCTGTAATAATGGAATCAGTAAATGCTACTAACCTCTGCAATGTGGAGGGCTAACCTCAGTCCTGCAGTTCTTGCTTGCTGTAATAATGGAATCAGTAAATGCTACTAACCTCTGCAATGTGGAGGGCTAACCTCAGTCCTGCAGTTCTTGCTTGCTGTAATAATGGAATCAGTAAATGCTACTAACCTCTGCAATGTGGAGGGCTAACCACAGTCCTGCAGTTCTTGCTTGCTGTAATAATGGAATCAGTAAATGCTACTAACCTCTGCAATGTGGAGGGCTAACCACAGTCCTGCAGTTCTTGCTTGCTGTAATAATGGAATCAGTAAATGCTACTAACCTCTGCAATATGGAGGGCTAACCACAGTCCTGCAGTTCTTGCTTGCTGTAATAATGACATCAATAAATGCTACTAACCTCTGCAATGTGGAGGGCTAACCACAGTCCTGTAGTTCTTGCTTGCTGTAATAATGGAATCAGTAAATGCTACTAACCTCTGCAATGTGGAGGGCTAACCACAGTCCTGCAGTTCTTGCTTGCTGTAATAATGGAATCAGTAAATGCTACTAACCTCTGCAATGTGGAGGGCTAACCTCAGTCCTGCAGTTCTTGCTTGCTGTAATAATGGAATCAGTAAATGCTACTAACCTCTGCAATGTGGAGGGCTAACCTCAGTCCTGCAGTTCTTGCTTGCTGTAATTATGGAATCTACCAAAAAAACGTTGACAACGTAAAGAAAGCAGCAAGTTTAAAAAGCCCCCACCTCGGCTCACTTTTTGAAACTTGGTCCCATTTTGAATATCAACAGCAAATCGGTGTTTTTTAGCATCATTGCCATTAACATGCCTACTTGTTATTCGTTTAATTCAATCATTGATCATGAACTTTATTATTATAAAACAAAACATATATGGTCGCATGTCATAAGTTGGGTACAATTTCCATTACATGGTCAAAAATGACAAAAAAATTATTTTTTGTTATGTTGTATATATTGACAATCTCTAATCATTAACACCATTTTTAACCTTAACACATGCTTAATTTTTGAGATAATGCTTAATTACTAATCAATTAATACACAGGCGTCTATGTAAATCTCAATTTTCAAATGTGTTTTTCTCAAATCGGACCTCAATTACAAAAATGACTGTAAAATTTGTATTTTATGCAAGAATGTCATCAGATTTGGAGGATATGTTCTCAATACATTAATGCTTCAAAGCTCTTCAAATGAACCATTTAAAATAATTGTACATATGTTAATTACATTGTGAAGGTCAATGACCTTTTATGCGTAATTAGCTTAGATGATTATTTTATTATTGAGGAAATGAATATCAAGAAAAGAAATGTACATTAGCATATTGCTAAAAATACTGAAATTCAACTACATTGTACATGTAGGATTTCATTAAATATGAAAAAAAATGGAACATATAACCCTTTAAGGTGGTACTACACACCTTGATAAATTTGTGACTATTTTTGCATTTTTCTCAAAAAATAATATCACACTGGTAACAAAAGTTATATATATTATACTGGGTAAGGAATCCAGTTACTACACTGGAATTTCAGTGACTCAAGACAAGCGGTACGTTATTTATGATAAGAAAAGAGGTACCGCTAGAATGTACCTCATTTCTTAACATATATAATGAACCCCTGGTCTTGAATCACTGAAATTTCAGTGAAGTAATTGGATTCCTTGCCCCTATAATATAGACCCCTACATATATCTTTTGTTACCAGTGTGTAGTTACTTTTTGAGAAAAATACAAAATTAGTCACAAAATTTATCAGGGGGGTGCAGTACCACCTTAAGTAGTCAGTAATTGTTTTAGTTGTACAAATTCAACATTCAAAGCTGTCAATACATCATACCCTCCCTAGATTTGAAAAAGTAACCAGTAGTTTTGACATGCTGACATGCGAATTTTCACATAGGCCCTATTTGCACACTCCCGCATCCGCCTGCTCCACATCCGCCTGCTCCTCCACCCCTGGCATTTTTCATTTCAACTGATGTAATTTGTTTACTGAATAATGTATAATTATATGCTTCAGTAGACTGAAAGAGTATAATATTAGGCTTAAAATGAGGTATTAACCACTGCTGTAGGATATGGGGTTACGGAAAGCCAATCAAATTTGTATCACAATTTTCAGAAAAGTGTAATCCCTCCACCCTTTTAGCATACCCAACTTATGACATGCGACCATATAGGATATTGGCCAAGAATAACATAATAACCTTTCTGATCGTTCCAGAATGCTAACAACTTTTAAGTAATATATCGCATCGGCACATTAAAGATTCATAACACTTCTGGAAATGTTTTAAGTTGATAATTATGACAAAGTTTAAATCAGTATCTTTTACAAATGGGACCAAGTTTCAAAAAGTGAGCCGAGGTGGGGGCTTTTTAAACTTGCTGCTTTCTTTACGTTGTCAACGTTTTTTTGGTAGATTTCCTTTTTTTTATGAATGAAACCGAGTAGCTCCAAGCTTGAAAAGTCATCCGTTACGAAGTACTCCATAAGACGAATAAAGCGAAAAATAGAAGTTTGAATAATATTATCCTTGATTTATGACAATAAAAAATACGAGTATATGAAGCTATACCTATAACTAAAATGTACGTGGTTCTTTGTAGCACTGAGGCAATCTAGTTGGATATCCAAATTTCGCCGTTTGTGGTTCTTTGTAGCCCTGCAGGCAATCTAGTTGGATATCTCTATTGAGCGGCGGTTGTTGGCGGTCTTTCGCGGTTCGTGGTATTCCTTTATTCTTCAAGCCCTGTCCTCTATCGGGGCTAATTTATTGTTTAACCATGTTGGATATCCATATTTCGCTCTGTGTGGTTCTTTGTAGCCCTTCAAGGGCAATATAGTTGGATATCTCTATTGAGGTGGTTGTTGGAGGTCTTTCATGGTTAGTGGTTATAATTTTCCTTATCCTTCAAGCCTTGCCCTCTATCGAGGGCTAATTTATAGTTAAAACTTGTTGGACATCCATATTTCGCGGTGTGTGGTTCTTTATAGCCCTCTGGGCAATCTAGTTGGATATTTCTATTGAGCGGCAGTTGTTGGCAGTTTTTCGCGGTTTGTGGTTTTAATTTGTAGGATATCCATATTTCAAGATTTGTGGTTCCTGAGTCCTGCGGGGCAATCTAGCTAGATATCCAAATTTCGCGGTTTGCATGGTTCTTTGTAGCCCTGCGGAGTTAAAACTTGTTGGACATCCATATTGAGCTGCAGTTGTTGGTGGTTTTTCGGGGTTTGTGGTTTTTATTTGTTGGATATCCATATTTCCGGTTTGTGGTTCTTTGTAGCCCAAGGGCAATATAGTTGAATATTTCTATTAAGCGGCAGTTGTTGGCGGTTTTTTCGCGGTTTGTGGTTTTAATTTGCAGGATATCCATATTTCAAGATTTGTGGTTCCTGAGTCCTGCGGGGCAATCTAGCTGGATATCCAAATTTTGCGGTTTGTGGTTCTTTGTAGCCCTGCGGGGCAATCTAGTTGGATATCCCTATTGAGCGGCGGTTGTCGGCGGTCTTTTGAGATTTAATTTTCCCTTTAATTTCGGGCCGCCCCTCCTCTCCATCCCGAGGATGCTTTTCAATAATTTAAATTATACGGTGTCAAAAATTACTATTCCTTGGTATAATTTATCTTACCATGTTGACTTATATTGTTTGTTAAGTCAACTGGACGTGACAAAATATCCTGCTATGTAGACATTAATTTGTTTCTAAATTGACTTGGCATAATAATTTATTTCGCGAAGACGACGTCCATTTTTGGTATGTCGACTTGGCATGATAATTTATCTTGCCATCTTGACTTGTTTGTTCATTTGTCTTGGCGAGATATTTTATATCGTCATGTTGACATAATGCTGATAATAAGTCGACATGGCAAGATAATTATCTTGTCAAGTTGTGTCACATAGACGCTTCCGTACTATGCTTGATAAATGTTATTTGGAGATTTTTTTCCTGCTGGCCTTCCATACTAGCGGAACAATTTTCCACACCTACAGAGTGTTTGTAATCAACCTACCGGGACGATATGACAATTTTCATGTTCTACGATAGCTGAAGATGACAGAGAGTCAGGTCTCTTAATCGATTCAACAACCATTCATACATATCACAATCATCATTGTCCTATTATCATGCGAATTTGCCCGTGGTAGGACAAAATATATTTAAATGAGAATAACAATGAGTAACGCTCTTATTGCCTGATCTGGTTTCTTGTGTTATTCAGATTTCTTTTGATCCTTGATGGTGTTGTATCACATTATGCTGTGTTTTTAAATAGGCCCATAACACAATAAACAATTTCCATGAGAATCAAACAACTTGCTTTAATAAAAAAAAAAATATCACAATAGCACTGGATGTTTAAAATTATGTTATCCTTGATTAATGACAATAAATTAGTTAATAAAACATTGAAAAAAAAAATGAGTTGGTCACCGGGTTTCAACTCGGATAGCGTATCTGGAGTCAAGCGCACTAACCATTAGGCCACGGACCTCTGCTGTAAATTACTCTGTCGAAATACAGCATTTATTATATAAATGGATGCGTCGTCCGATAAGAACAAAAGAATTGTGAAAAACTTGATTTTTTGGCGAATGGGGCTCAGAATTTGTATGTAGGGTATCCAAGAAACTGCTAGGGTATATTTGGAAGTGAATCTGAAAAAGTAGTGTGAAGGTGATAACCAGGTAGACCTGTAGCAGTGTCCAAAAATTCTGGATCAGTATGATTTGCAACTAATTTTCTCTTATTCTTGAAATACCGCGTGAAATGGAAGCAAAAATATTTGTTTATTACGAACAATGATTGACTGTAGGATTGGTGGCCCTTTTGGAATTAATGAGTTGTCACGATATTACACCTGGGACTGTAAATAACATTTAGCATGGTTTTAGATACATTTTGTACCCAGCGAAAAATAACATCGAACAATAGAAGTCAAGTGTTTTAATGTTACGTGTAAATATAGTCTCGCGGGAGCATCTGTTATTAGTCTTCTTTATCAGTCTTTTTTTTTTAAAAACTTGCTGGTCACGGCTACCGCGTGACTCTAATCAGTAAATGCTACTAACCTCTGCAATGTGGAGGGCTAACCTCAGTCCTGCATTTCTTGCTTGCTGTAATAATAGAATCAGTAAATGCTACTGACCTCTGCAATGTGGAGGGCTAACCTCAGTCCTGCAGTTCTTGCTTGCTGTAATAATGGAATCAGTAAATGCAACTAACTTTCAGCTAATGTTGAGTGTCCTAGTTTGTATGGGACTGTGCCTGACAATGATCCTATGTAATAATTATTATGCTAGATATACAAATCTGTGTCTTAAAAAAACAGTGTAAGTGATTGAGAGGAGAAAATGAGAGAAAAATCAAGAGACATTTGGGGTGAGAAATAGAGAACAAAATAATTTCTCAATGTAAGGGTATTATAGACAGGGTTAAATGGATGATAGAGGATGGTGTGTTTTCTTTCTCAACAGATTTATCTTAGCTATAGACAGAAGAAACAGTTTAGAAGCAGCTGCAGAAACTATCCAATTAGCAGAGGAATACAGGGCTAAGAGTGGAGGCATTGTTGTAGGAGTTGACCTCAGTGGAGATCCTATGGTATGAAACAAGCACAAATCACACCCCTACACCCCCCCCCCTCACACACACCACTATCCTTGTTGATTGTATTGATTGTATATCCAAACAAGGACTTCTGAAACGATGTTTAATCAACATACCAAGGACCAAAATGGCAGATTTTGAGCAGGGGCGTAGCTAGCTTTTTTGGTGGGGGGCAGCAAAAAAGATTTTGGGGCACAGACAAAAAAATTATTTTGCAATATTTTCGGCCATTATCAGGCCTTTACAATGTGCAAAAAATGTTGTATTTTACACTATTTTGGCCCATGATCGGGCTGTATTTCGGTAGAAAAGGGCTCCTTGCCCCTTTTCTTTTCCTTTGCCCTCCTGCTTTTCTCTTTTATTTTTTGTCAGAGGGGCACTTTTGTCTTTCATTTTTTGTCAGGGGGGCACTCTAGGGGCCAAACCTCACCCCTACAAAAGGATTTGGGATAGGGGTGATAAAGGAGATGTTAAAAGGGCGCTGCACTGCTCCTTGTCCACGGACCCAGGGCCCTGAGGCTCTTGCTTGTGTCCACTGTAACGTGAAGTGTATTATGATCTATGTCCTCAGTTGCAGGCATAAAAAAAGGCATTTGTAACATTGCATCCACTAACGCACATGGTGTGCAGAACCGACAATTCAGGTGCAAACAGTGTGTTTCCACACGCTCTTTTTATATGCAATTTTTGACGCTCAATTTTGTGTCTGTTGGACAAGATCAATCAAAAGTAGAAAACAAGACTATTGTCGTTGGACAGGAACAACCTGCTATGTGTCATTGGCCCCTGAACATGTTTAAAGCAAAACTGCCTATGTAATCTTATGGCAGTTTTGTTTTAATCATGTTCAGGGGCCACAAGCACATAGGAGGGTTTTCCTGCTTATCAGCGCTCTTTTGTTAGGCATGTTGAGTGCCAAGTTTATTTCCTGGCAATATGGTCCATTTAAGATGACAAAAGTGTTTGGGGGTAGCCCTATTGTGGTAATTGGCCCGCAAGAAAATGATGGGGGTCGGCCCATTGGCCCCTGTTCTGGAGCCACTGTATAAAAAAAGTCAAAGGCCATTCATTGTCTGGCCATTGGGTCCTGTTGACCATTGACTTCCATTACAAATAATAAGTTACCGTAATAGTACATTTTAGATGGTAAGTACTATACTGTTTCTTGATTCTTATATCAAGACGAACAATTTTCCACCATTTTTACCAAAATCAGAGCAAGTTGAAATTTTTACCCCTGTGTAACCAAAAATGTGTTCTTTTGACCCCAAAATGAGGTTTTTGTAAAATAATTCTGTAATGATACATTTTTGAATTATTTGTGATCGGACGAATAATTTGGTATATCTGTCGAAAAGGTTGGAGCATTTTCAACTTTTTACCCCTGTGTGACCCTTCTTGACCTAGTGGTCACTGGGTGTCATATAATATCCAAAATGCCTCCACATCTTAAAATAAACTTTGGTCCATAATATGTAGAAACTCTCATGCTTTTGTCACTAAGTGCACAACTGTACCAAATTTGGGAGCTTAGCAGCTACACTCTCAAGTTGTCTGATACAACTTCAAATTGCCAACAGGACAAATTCAAGGTGTAGTCTATTTCGATTTACCATATGTGACAGGATCAAGGGGAATGAGTCACATGTCAACCCTAATCGAAAATGGGTTTTAATAATAATAATAACAAGAATTTATATAGCGCATAAAGCATGGCATCGATGCGCTTTACATATTAAAATCTAAAGAACATTAACATCTTAAAATACAAACTACATATAAGCAGAATCAAACGTTATAAAAACCATACAGCAAGCCTGCAAAAGCAGAATATCAAATAAACACAAGCTAAAAAGACCCTATTATACAACCACATATCATATAAGGTAAAAATTTACAAATAGTATACACAATCAATTTCAGATAAAAACAGTTTAAAATTCCGATGAGCAAATGTACAGAACACGGAATATGAGAATGCTCAGTTGTTAAATGCTTCATTAAAAAGATGTGTTTTGGGCGTGGATTTCGGTTGAGATGTTGTCTGCGAATTGCGAATGGCAAGAGGAAGCCGGTTCCAAAGTCTTGGTGCAGCCACTGAGAAACTCCTGCCGTATGTTTTTGATTTCGCGGGAGCTTCCTGAAGTAAGTATTGTGAGGCCGATCTGAGAGTCCGAGATGGCTGATATGTTGTTATAAGGTCCGAAATGTAAACAGGGGCTTCGCCGTTCAATGCCTTGTATGTTAAAAGCATGAGCTTGAAAACGATCCTCTGTCGGATCGGCAGCCAGTGTAATTGAACCATTACAGGTGTGATATGATCGTGCTTTCTGCTTAAGGTGACAACTCTAGCAGCGGTGTTTTGGATTCTTTGCAGTTTATTGAGTTCTTTGTCAGGGAGTCCATATAGGATGCTATTGCAATTATCAATCCTGGATGTGACAAACGAGTGAATGAGTTTCTCAGTGTTCTCCGCGTCCAAGTAGCGTCTCAATTTGCCGATTCTATAGATGGCATAAGAAGCATTTTTGCAAACAGCGTTAATATGAGCACTCATTGTAAGACCTTTGTCGAGTATTACACCGAGGTCGCGAACTTCCTTAGAAGGAGTGATGGTGCTATTACCAATAGTAATGTCAACATTGGGGACATTCCTTGCAGACCTTGAGGTGACATGTAATAGCTCAGTCTTTGAGTTGTTTAACATCAACTTGTTCTCGGTCATCCATAGTCGTATGTCCTCGATACAGTTCGCGAGCTTATCAAGTGCACTGTCGCGATTGGAAGGCTTAATCAACACATAAAGCTGCGTGTCGTCAGCATAAGATATACTTGACATGCCATGTTCTTTTATTATGTCCTCGATAGGAGCAGAGTAGATAACAAACATCTCTGGTCCCACGACGGAACCTTGCGGCAAGCCCCAGTCGAGATCAGTCGGATTAGATCTCTCACTTTCAATGACCACAGACTGTTGTCGTTTCTCCAAATATGATGCGAACCATTGATGAGCTGTTCCTTTGACACCGGACCGCGTTTTTAGTCTATGGAGCAAGATGTTATGGTCCACGGTGTCAAACGCCGCGGACAAATCCAGTAGAATCAAGATTGCTTCACCATGGGTGTCGACGGCATTAAGAAGATCATTGGTTACACGAACAATAGCGGTTTCAACACTGTGGAATTGACGATATGCCGATTGCGTTTGATTGTACAAGTTGTTATTCTTGATGTAACCTTGAAGTTGGGATACGGCAGCACGCTCTATAGTCTTTCCGAGAAAAGGGAGGTTAGAGACGGGACGAAAGTTCTTCAAGTCCTCAACATCAAGGTTTGCCTTTTTCGGCAGGGGGGTAACAAGAGCTTGCTTCAAAGGAGTTGGAAACGTCCCTGAATTCAGAGAAGCATTCACTATGGCCGTGATTGACGGTAACAAACACTGCAAGTGATCTTTAATGAGACATGCTGGCAAGGGGTCAAGCGAACATGTTTTCACACGAGATTTCTTGATTATGTCCAGGACATCATCACAAGTCAATAGATTGAAGCTGTCAAAACTGCTGTTGCACGATTTTCAGTTCTCTGGGATGTTTCAATAGTCGTACCGACAGACAAGTCCAGCGCGCCGCGAATGTTGCGAATTTTCTCATCAAAATACTTGCTGAAACGGTTTGCCAGATCCTGCTTAGAATTATGAGAAGGAAGAACCTTACATGGCTTATGGACAGAAAGTTTATTGACCAGTTGGAACATTTGCCGTGTATCACATGCTGCAATTTGAGCGCAGTGGTATTCAGTCTTTGAGGTGTCTAATGCGTTCTTGTATTCACGACAATGATCACGAAATGAGTCTTCATCAACAGCCAGTTTAGACTTTTTTCCATTTGCGTTCTGCTTTCCTTTTAGCTCTTTTTTTTGTTCGTTCGGCTTCAGTATACCAAGGAGCTTGTGGTCTGAGCGAAATCTCCGGGATTTAATTGGAGCATGTTCGTTGATAATACTGCTCAGGGTAGAGTTAAATGACTCCACCATACCATTAACTTCGTCGCAGTCATCCACTTTCAGATGGCTAATAAGGTCCTCAGAGAAAGCACTTGAGTCAATGGTACGTGGTTGTCGTGATCTAATAAGGCGTTTAGTAGGTTGAGGACGAGATATCAACACGCTACATTCGACGGCAAAATGATCTGATGGAAGACCGGGAACTACAGAGATGTTGGAGACGAAGTCATGGGATTCACGTGTAATCAATAAATCCAACGTGTGACCACGTTTATGGGTGGGTTTTACATATGTTTCTAAGAGGACATTTAGAGCTTTCATAAACTGAAAACCCCATGTTGATACGACTTTTCTTTGTGAAGTTACATCAATTTATCAATCGCTGAAAACAATATGAAGCAAAAGAATAATAACACTTTCTTTGTCAATAATTCAAAATCAATATTAGAGACATCCGACTCATTTCCCTTGATCGTGTCACATATTCATTCTTCTGCAGGTTGGTGATGCAAGGCAGTTTATTCCATTATTACAGCAAGCAAGAAATGCAGGTCTGAGGTTAGCCCTACACATTGCAGAGGTGAGTAGCATTTACTGATTCCGTTATTAGGCAATAGAAACAAATAAGTATGATCTTTCGATCGACCATCGATGTTTGGTAGAAATATGGTCACGGTCGGATTGCATACAGCTGTTGGCAACTACGTTCATTAAATGAGATTTTTACTTTAGAGTTAGGATTATTATAGGTCACAAAGAGATTATGATGTTGACACTAGGGTTTGGGCAAAGATTACTCAGAACTCTTGCTGCCCCTGTTGCCCCCCAGAAAAAGCCAAAATTACGAAAATTTCCCCTTTTGCTGTAATTTTGGGCAAAATTTGTTGATTTTGCCATCCCCTTACTTTTCCCCTCTAATGCCCCCTCCCGAAAAAATTCCTGGCACCGCCACTGATTATAGTTAGATGGTGACCTCAAATTGCTCATAAATCAGATTTTTTTATCATACCGTATGTTGCTCTAAAATCGGATTTGTTATCATTCCATTTGTATTATCCTAGAGATGCCATCAAGGAGTAGAGAGTCTGGCATTACTGAACATTCCCACAGACAGGATAGGCCATGGGACATTCCTACATCGGGTTGAAGGGTCACAAGAATTGGTGGCAGCAACAGAACTTCACAACATTCCTTTAGGTAAATATTTTGTGCTGTTATCGGGCTATTCCATTTGAAATCCACACTACCCCTGTGGAAGATTTTGGAAATATCTTCCACAGGGGGTATAATTTTAAATGGAATTTAAACTGATAGGCAGCTCCATTTGAATTTCATACACCCTCTGAGAAAGATTCAACCTGAATCTTCCGCAGAGGAGGTGAGTTTCAAATGGAGCTGCCTAATGCTAATTCCATTTGAAATTCATACTCCCTCTGTGGAAGATATTTCCAAAATCTTGCACAGGGTTAGTGTGGATTTCAAATGGAATAGCCCATTTATTCCACAAAGCAAAATATCTTTTGTTAATAGGATAGAGGAGTGTTTGGGTGAATCATAATTGTTCAGACACAGGCACTGTGTACGAACAGCCAGGTGGTCCCCCAACTGGAACTGACTATGAGGTCTTTGTCATCCTATGTTTGCCAGGGAGTTACCCTGATTGAAATTGGCTTTGAGGTCTTGGGTCATCCAGTGCATCTGCTGCACAGTTCAGTTTAATATCTTTCATTTAAAGAGTATGCACAGCTACAACAAATACCGTTAAGATTTGCCTAATGGCGCACTTGGGCTCCTTTGCTTTGGGGGTACATTTCATTTGCAAATAGAGAGCTCCCTCCACTAAAATCCCAACAAGAATTACGATTCCATGCCCTTATTTGCTGGTGGGAATTTTACAGGCGGGTACTTTTAAGTTGTGCCTAAAATTCTACTTATGTCAAGTGAACCCATAGCGCCATTAGGCGAATCTTTACGGTATGGGCCTTCAAAAGCGAAATGAAACATTTGGTTTTTTCACTTGCAGAATTATGTCAAACAGCCAACCATATTAGTAAGTCAGTGCCATCATATGATCAGCATCATTTCAAGTATTGGTATGACAAGGGACATCCGTGTGTTTTTTGTGTGAGTACCATGTTTTCATTTAATTTTACATCACTTTATCCATTTAAATAAGCATGATAGGCAGACGTTAAAATATACAGTCTAGATCAGTGCTCCAAAATGATGGTGGCACCATAGAACCATTATAGTGGGAATGAACACAGCTTTGAATAGCGTGATGATTTTTTTGCGTACACTGCCCGATGTACGCCAGCATGTGCAACTTTGCGTAACGCAACCATGCCAACGCACTCGTGATTGGTTAGCATTGTATCTAAGGTCGTGCGTTCGCGTTGTAGTTTGAAATATGCAATGTACGATCGCGGTTGAAAGCTGCATTCATTCAATTGGAATTCCTACTATAATACAGACTATTTATCAACAGTCAAAGTGCCTGTGCTTAATGCTGTGAATTCTCGCATATTTAAAATATAAATGAATACACAACATTCAGGAGCATGAATGGGTTAACTACAACCTAAAGAATGTAATTGTTAAAGCCAGTGTCTACTCTAATACAGGGATGGGCAACCTACGGCCCATCTATATACAAATATTGTGTGATGTGTGAGACCTAGTTGAGAGAAAAGTGAATTTCAAATTTGAAAGTGTCTTTATTCAAGACAATTTTGTGATCATCCACCACAAATGGACTATTAAGTCGGCATTATCTCTTTTTGAGTTATCGGGATGCAAATTTGCCTTTGCCAGTCCTTTAGATCTTACATCCTCTGATCAACCTTCCTTTTACGCGCTACTAAACCAATCATAGGGAGTTTGATTGACAGTGATATTGGACGCAAACTAGTCTTTTAAATTCCCTATTGAATTATATAATGCGACATGTGCATGTGTTTCTAAAACAAGTTTTTCAGGTTGGAAGGGATGTGAAACATCAAATAATGTTTTTATTATGCTTGTTTTTTTCACTTAACAGACAGACGACAAAGGAGTTTTCCACACCACCCTAAGCAAAGAGTACCATCTTGCCATGACGACCTTTGACATTAGCAAAGAGCAACTGTGGCAACTTTCTGAACGGAGCATAGACTACATATTTGCCGATGACAATGTCAAGCAGACTCTGCGTAAACGTTGGAACGATGAGAAGTCAAAACTACTGGTGTAATGGGTCAAATTTTGTATTCGAAACAACTCTTTGGACATTCCTACAAATTTGACACACTAAACTATATCATAGATCTTCAACTAGATCTAAAAAACATTTGAATTGATGGTAACGAGGCAAAGAATATATCGTACACTTCCCATAATGCATTTCTCCATTTCAATATCTGTACGGATTTGCTCTCCAGTGCAACGTGGGTCGATAGCGACTAAATGTACCTCAATGAACAGAACACATCCAGATCTTGCAAAAATATGTTTATTTCATGACTATCAACCCATGGTTAGCCAGTCTATTCTCAAAATAAAAATGAAGGGAATCTACATTTAAGTGTCATTCGATGAAATGAGGTGATTTATCATGTTGCAAAGGATTCTGGGAGGGGTAAGATATCTTCTGTGATACCAAGGTATGGAAAACTTTGTTAGCTACAGTTTGGTAACTCAGTTGTAAATTACTGTGTTCTTAGTCTACTTTTTCCTTGTTTTTGGCTGCTACGCAGCTATTTATTTTATTTTTCTGATAACTAATAAAAAGCGTATAAAAAAGGCCCAGTAGTTTCACAAAGTTGCTTCACATTTTCTCAAAATTTCATGAAGTTAAGGGGGTACTACACCCATGTGGTCAATTTTTGACTATTTTTGCATTTTTCTCAAAAAATAATAACACACTGGTAACAAAAGTTATGTAGATTATTGGGGCAAGGAATCCAATTACTACACTGAAATTTCAGTGACTCAAGACAAGTGGTTCAGTATATATAATAGGAAATGAGGTACATCCTAGCGGTACCTTATTTCTTATCATAAATAACGAACCGCTTGTCTTGGGTCACTGAAATTCCAGTGTAGTAATTGATTCCTTTAACTTTGTTACCACTGTGTAACTAGTTTTTAAGAAAAATGCAAAAATAGACACAAATTTATCGAGGGGTGTAGTACCCCCTTAACTAAAAGTTTCACAAAAGTGCTTAATTTTCAAAATTACTCAAAACTGCTCCACCCTGCGTACAACTGCGTAATGTGAGCACGGATTGCGATAAGTTGCTGAAAATCTACCAATGTGGTCAGGCAATTTGAAGCAGCTTTGGGTCATGTTACGTAACATATAAAATGTTTGAAATGTCTAACGTTTTTGGACAATTTTGTCAACTTGGGCAATTTCCCCTGTGACATGTGGCCTAGTTCATGGAGAATAAGTTGAAGTAGTGGCGCAGACAGGACTTTTTGCAGGGGGGGGGGCAAGGAGGGGCAAGGTAAATTTCCAGGGGGCAAACGTGACAAAAATGGGCTAAAAATTACAATCAAGGCTTCTCACAAGGGGCCCCCTTGCCCCCTAAGCAGAAATGAGGAAAAAGGCAAGGAGTGGAAGACTTAAAGGTTACACCAAACATGCCAAAGAAGAAAGACTGAAGAAATAGCATGACCACCATTTCTAAGACCCCTCTGAAATGACCTCCAATGGCTTTAAAAGTTATGGTCTTAGTTTTATAGCTGGGGGTCTAACTATAGCATACTGGGGGGTGGTCTAGCTATCAAACTAAGACCCCTGTAAAATCTTATGGTTTTAGTTTTAAAGTTGGGAGGAGGGTCTAAGGGGTGGTGCAATAATTATGTGTACCCCAGAGTGGTGAATTATAGGGGGGGCAAGCATTTTTGGCAGGTCGAAAGGGGGTGGTCAAGCAATTTTTGGCAAGTTGAAAGGGGGGGACAAGCGATTTTTGGCACAGATATTTTGGGCATCATTTCTATATTTCGCCATAAAAAGGGGTAGGAAAACGTTAGGAACATGTTCAAATATGCACAATTTCCTGCTCGCTGCACTCGCACAATATGATTATTACAATTTAAGGTTTTAAATTCGAGTTCACCAAAATCTTGCATGTGTAGGGGGGGGGAAAGAATTTTTTGGCATGTCAAAAGGGCCTGGGGGGCAAAGGTTTTTTGACATGTCAAAAGGGGGGCAAAGATTTTTTGGCATGGCCAAAGGGGGGGGCAAGTGATTTTGGCAGACCATTTTGAGAATTCACCACCCCCTATATTTGACCAAGATAGAGCTACGAAAGACCCTTGATTTTGATAATTTCAGCTCTAAAAGACCCCAAATTGCTCATTCCTCGTATTTCTGGGTTTTTTTTCTTGCGATTTTAAACCAGAAAGCCAAGAAAGACCCTTGACCCCTTTTACCGGTACGCCGTCAGCTCCCAAAGACCCACCACCTCAAAATTCCGTGGGGAACATACCCACCAAAATTGTTTGATGTGCCCCCCCCTCCCCCCGGGTGTGGTCAAACTATAAGACTCATTCTGAAATAATCCCAACTAGACATAGCCTCAGCTAGTCGTCAATGGCTTTAAAAATAAGGTCGTAGTTTATAGCCATAAGGGGCTAACCATAAAGGGGCTACCCCCACTTTTGGCAGTCGGGGGTGTACCGGGGAACTCAAATGATGAAAGTGACGTATAGGCTAGTGTGCCTACCGAAGTACAAGGGTCTATCTGTGGGAATTTTTGCCAAGTTTGGAAAGGGGTCATGGGGGCTCCAAGGTCGTAGTTTATAGCCATAAGGGGCTAACCATAAAGGGGCTACCCCCACTTTTGGCAGTCGGGGGTGTACCGGGGAACTCAAATGATGAAAGTGACGTATAGGCTAGTGTGCCTACCGAAGTACAAGGGTCTATCTGTGGGGATTTTTGCCAAGTTTGGAAAGGGGTCATGGGGGCTCCAAGGTCGTAGTTTATAGCCATAAGGGGCTAACCATAAAGGGCTACCCCCACTTTTGGCAGTCGAGGGGTGTGCCGGGAACTCAAATGATGAAAGTGACGTATAGGCTAGTGTGCCTACCGAAGTACAAGGGTCTATCTGTGGGGATTTTTGCCAAGTTTGGAAAGGGGTCATGGGGGCTCCAAGAAAATGGGTCATTCAGTGTGGGATGCAAGTGGGTGTCATTGACCGTGAAAAAGGAACTTATTTCTGGGCAAGAAATGTGCCAGACATTGAAAACGAGGGTCATTGGGTGAAAGCTAATGAAATGTAAAATTAGCATTGTTAGTAGTTTTCGGTAAAATTAGTATTGTTAGTAGTTTTCGTTTTTTTTCCAACAGTGCTGGAGAAGTAGGAGGCCGCTTTTTTTTTTTTTTTTTTTGATGTGAGATTCTGAGGGATAAACCCCCTAGAGTCTTGGAAGTGAGGCTCTAAAGGCCTATTTAGGCCTACATAAGGACTTTACCCTTGCCTACATAATAACCATAGGCCTAAATTTGATTTTGATGGATGACTTGCCCTGGCCATGCAATTTACATGGGGACATTTGTTTCCAGCAATATGATCTGAATCAACTATGAACCAGGTAAATACATAACAAAAGTGTGCAAAAGCCATGAACAGTAGAAACTCTCTGGAGCCTGAGTGTAGTACTGTCTTGAAAAAATAGCCCGGTTCTATTTTGAGGAAACTATGAAAGGTCAGAGGTCCAGGGGTATTGCCTGACAAAATTACCAATATACACGAGGACTTTCCCTTGCTGGAAATAAATTTCCAGCAATAGTGTCCTCGTAAAGTGTGCATAATATAAAAGTTCCTAATTCCCAAGTGCCAATTTCTGAAAAAATTATCATCTCTAAAAAAAAATCTGTCAAATCCCAGAAATTGAGGAGGAAGGGACGAGAACCAAAACATTAATTTTATACGGCCTTAATTTAGCCTGAAATTTGGGCAATCTTGGCCGCCAACCCCCCCCCCCCCCGCCGAGATTTTTTTTGACAGCTGGTTTAATAGCGCCACCTAGATAAATGTAAACAACAAAAATGGCGACTGCGTCAGAAGAACATGTGTCTGAAGGAAAGTTTTGTAAACTTCTTCCAAAATTGGTAAATATACTTTCTGATTATCGTGTTTTTCTAAAAATATTTAAAACTATTACTTGGCGACTTAAAAGGGGAGTAAATTTGGTAAAATCTCGCATATTGAAGATGAGATTTTGTGTAAGCTTATTGATTTATTCATCATCATGATTGATGATAGATACAGACTTTAAGGTACATATTTCGAGGTGCATAACAGACACCAAATTTGTGTCATAACAAACACCAAATTGGTGTCGATGACCTGACATGCATGCATTCTTTTGTGATGGTCTTTCAATTTGTACCGAGTGTCCTTGGCAGACTTGACTATGCTTCAGTGATCATGAAAGGATTCAATAGATAACCTCTGCCCCACTAATCCCCAGCTATTGTCTGAAATTGCACCTCGAAAGATATATTATAACAACTCAGTCCCTCAAATGATAGTCATATAACGACCAAAAGATAAATGACTGACTATCATTGAGGACTGAGTTCCGCAGTCTAGATTGATGATGATCACACAATGCACAAAAACACAACACAATCATGCATCATTGCATATGTACATGTATAAAAGCAAACCCAGTTAACACAGTGCTAGTCAGCCAAATTGGCCCAAACCGGGGCCCAAGCACAAAACAAATTTTACATTGAAAATTAAAAGAAAAGATAGGTCAAAACGTCAAGGAAAGTAGGAAATCTCATTTGTTGTCTATACTTTAGGTACATGCTAGGACAGGTGAATTCAAATTTGCCATCAAACTGCATCATTTTACATATCAAATTAAAACCCTTGAGTATTCAGAAAGCCAAAACTGAAAACATTTTTGTCATAGCACTTTCCGTAACAAAGTTACATCTTGTCGAAGATTGACTTTCATCAAAAGATTCTGCTAGCAAAATTCCCCAAAACAGCATTTAGGGCAGACTGCCTTACTAGCCTGTATCATGTTTCAGCGAAAGAACGTCTGTAGTACATACCTGTTTTTAATGACGTAACAATGTTTCTATTGTCAGCAATAACACCTTGCATTCATACTTATGAGTTTGCATGGAGCACGTCCGTACACATTATAAATATAATACACATGTCACTTGTATGACCCACCCTAGGACCCCCGGGGGATGTGCGTCATGGTTGGGTCATTTACCAACCAATTAGTGACGCAGGTAGGCCTACGGTCATTTACTCAATATGTGCGTCACAACATACCCCGAGGGGTGCGTCAGTGTCAGTCACTTTACCTAGGTGCGTCAATGGTTAGGCGCATCAGTGTCAGTCAAAATACCTAAATGCCTAAAATGGTGAGTCAAATTTGCGTCATGAGGACAGTCATAATCCTTAACATGTGCGTCACAATTTTGACCAGGGGCTCAGTCATTGTCGGCAAATGTCAGTCATTGTTTAGACGCACATGTGGGTCATGGTATAGTTAAATCCGACGCACCTATGTAAAGTGACTCACCACTCCCGGGGGTCATAGGGTGGGTCATACAAGTGACATGTGTATAAAGTGAAATCAGAATATCCTGAAAGGAATTTAGGTAATGAATTGAACGACACTGACCTCGCAGCAGCTAATGTTTTCATGTAAACATGGCGAATGAATGACGTCATTGGACATTTTTAGCCTACGTTTCGTATCCTACTATCGGATTGTTGTAACAAGAAAATCTCATTCCCCGGCCTCATTCACGAATTCGCTCACCTTCCTACACCACCAGTTGAAATAAAACTCAAAAATCCCGTGTTATTCCTCAAAACTACATGCATCTTCATTAATAAAAAATTGAAATCCTAGTAGAAATCCGTTATCGAAAATTGTTTGATATTATAAAACGTCAACAAAAGTAATTTTTCTGAAGAGTAGATACCACGTGTCAAAATGGCGGCTCGCAGTCGCATCCCCTGCTTTGTGTTTGGGCCCCAGTCTAGGTAGACTACCCCGTAGTCCACTTGCCCATTGTGCATACTCTGGATATTGTATTTAAGCTTAAAACTCTGATTTAATTAATGTGTGCACAATTGATAGATTTTCACATCTGATCAGTCACCCTACTCCCTCTGTTTGTTAGCTTCCCAAGTGGACTACTGACATTGCCTTGCGGTTAAGATTTTTAACACGGGACTCTATGGAGAGTTAGGCCAATTTCTGGCCTAACTAAAATTGTCCATGATGTAATGCATCTTTAAATGGATCTGCCTTGTGATTGGTCGCCCATACCTACGCTATCAGGGTCGCGCTAACCTGCGTTTCTCTTGCGTACAAGCGCATATTTTTAAGTTTAGGTATATATATTCATTTTTGCATATCAGTTCAGGGGTTTTCATGCAAGCAGAAAAATGAAAACATGTGAAAGAAAAATAAAAGCTTCGATCTCCAATATTTACGGCCCGTCCAGAAATTATGTAACATAAAATGCAATGTAACATAAATGTTGAATTGAAGTCGCCGTAGCATTGTAACATAATTTAAAAATAGAAATAAAATACACACCACCGGCATAATTACACAGATTGCGATATTGTCTAGAATCACTGCTGATGAATTATTGCAGTACTGAATGATGACACACGTACGTGAGTTGGTAATTTCTAATTCTAGGGATCGGAAAGAAATGCTTTGTGGGTGGTGTGTAGAGATATGCCATCAGTGAAATACGACACAATGATCGGCCGTAGAAGAAAAAAATGACAAAAATTTGCCCTTGAATTATGTTTTATAGTCATAATACTCCAGTAATCCAATAAATATCATAATATTTGGCCTAAACTTGAACTCATTTGCAATGAAATGTCATTTTTATTGAGTAAAGCATTGCTTCCATGTGGTGCCAATGGTGTTGAATTCTGCACTTTGCCGAAGTTGAACTGCATTTTGTGGAATTCGGCGAACTTTTATGGCATAAAGCAACACTTTTATAGTAAGTAAACTGCTCGGGAACTTTCTTAAAAAGCGAGATAGTTGGTTACAGGCGAGAATCGTGCCGTGAAAAGCGAGATCACGTTTTTTGCTGGGCTAAACAACTATTATACCAATGGTACCGGTAAGCGGTAACACATCATTATACTTATAGCCAAAATCACAAAATCTGATACTGATACGTATATAAAAATGGTACATTCAATACTTAACAGATTAGAGAACCCCTCATTTTAGGATTTGGCGCATATTTTAACACTTTCAGGGGTTCAGGGTTCTGAGAACCCTGGTTTTAAAACCTAGTGCTACCCCTGCTCGCTATGGTATAAATCGTCTGGGCCCGCGCCATTACCATTAACTACACCGTAAACAACTGTCTGTGGTATTTGCGGCGCTTTTGTGTTGACGCAGTTAATCTCTCATCAAACATCTAAGCGCGTCCATGCTTAGTACTTGTGGTTAATGGACTGATAAACAAGTATGCTTGACAGTGTGTTTTTAGAGAGCAAAGTCCAGGGGGTAAAGTTCTGCTTACAATTCAAAGTTCATAGTCGAAATTTCGGAGATTCCAAATTCCAAAATCAGAATTGTTCAGTATTAAAGTGAGCCGTTATAATTATTGCATTCAATTACTTTTATTGTTACTAATCGTCTGATATTTTTAACTCTTTATGACCATTTTACTATTGAATATTTGAATTTTAATAAACATCAGTATAATTTTGAGTTCAACGAAATGGGTTCATCATGACTAATAATAACATATTTTTAATAAAATTCGACTATGGCATAGTCTACAGTCTAGGCGAATTTCGCTGACTAGCAAATGTGTTAACTAAGGTTTGCCTGGAATAGGCCTACCTATATACTTCACTTGACCCAAATTAAATTATTGTTGTGATCAGGGTTGTAGCTACGCCGGACGGTGGCGGGCGGACCCGTCCGGCACTCTTAATTTCCACCCGGCACTCAAGTTATTTTTGAGCCCAAATACCCAGCACTCCAGTCTCAAATGTTTCAAAATTAATGAACAATCCGTATAAAAATTAGCAATGCTTATCAAAATTTTATTTTTTTACCATTTCATATAAATTTCACCCCGCACTCAAATTTGGCTAGCTATAAACCTGGTTGTGATGAGAGAATCGCACATGGAATTTTAGAGTGATTTTAATAGCAGGTCCATGTTGTAGAAAAGCTGCTCTATCATGAGACTATGCTGTTGTTTTGCAGTTGATGCATTAAAGGAGGATTTCATGATCCTAGCATCCACTTTTTATGACATTTTTCAGTAGATATCAACGAAAAAAACTTATTCCCAAAATTTCAGTTTGCGAGTTTAATATGCATGAGTATGTGTATTACACGCCTCCATGACAAATTTGAATTCGCCTAGTAAATGAATGTGATGATGATCAGCTATAATAATAGCTGTCATGGCTGTCATACATAGGCGGGGGATGGGGGGATGGGGGGAGGGGACATCATCCCAAATCGATTTCCCACATGCTTGGTGCAAGGACAATCTGGGGAAGAATACAACAATTAATATAATGACTTGTTTATGACATGCATCGGGTTGATTTTACGAGCAAGGTAAGTTTTTCTGCCTGTTCCGGCGTTAAATATTCTCATTTTTTTTTTATCAAAGATGCTAGCGATGACAATTTTTTTGCAGACGTCATAGGGTAGAAACGATAGAGCTATACAATTGTACAAAATATACATTTTGATATAGTCTTAAAATTAGGCTGTAATTTTTTTGTAATTTTTTCCCTTTTTTTTCAAATTAACTGTGAATGATCCTAGCACTTCAGAATAGGTCCAGTGGTTCTTCAAAGTCACCGAAAACTTTGATTTTTTTTTTTTTTTCTAATTTGGTAGTCTTTTGTGTTACAAGTAACAACTGGATACAGTGCATAAAGATCAATATGCCAGTAGTGTATTATTGACCTGTCATTTTCTTGCCATGGTAATAACCCAGTACCATTAGAAAGTTTGATATGTTAAAATACTTAATGTTCAAAAAATAGTAATGAAAGAGTCGCCTCAAGCCATCACTTGCCAAAAATAAATGTGATGGAAAAATTAAATTTAACTTCTTGAGAATGAACATGGTTATTGAATGCTATTAAGTGAAGTCTGTATTTTTTTATTCTTTGTGAAAAGGAACTCCATGCTCATCTTAATGGCTCTATCAGTAAAGAAACTATGACAAAGCTGTTGGCTAGGAAGGCCCATCTACCTCAAGATCAGCAACCAGACACTCAGGCTTTGCAGCAATGGACAGACATAGTAGAAAATGGGAAAGCGGTTAGTCTTGATGCGTGAGTAATTACCAGTGACAGCACCACACATATTTTGCCAACAGTGGGCATATTGTGATGGATGGGGGAGGGTAAAATATCAGAAATTTGCCCAAAATGTTGTATTTGTTTTAGAATGTCTGGCGCAACAGAGAAAAAGGTACTGTATATCACTACCAAACTCAAGGTGAATGGAAGTGTAGAACATGTCAAAGATCAAAGCAATTACAAAAACAACATTTTCAACTAAAATATTATCTTGGCTCACGTCACTTTTCAGATATATGACAGCCGGGTAAAATGAAGATATCAGTGTGTGTACCCCGGTACCTATCTATAATAAATTACTGTAAGTGGCGAATTGGTGAGGCTAAAAACTTTCACGCTTTACATTATTTTGGAAAACGGACTTTTGCTATGCAAAGAACAAGGTGGTGTGCACTTCAATAAAACGTCAAATTTTGTTTTTGTTTACGTTAAAGGGGTCAAATTACATTAATTAGTTTCAAATGCACTGAAAGGTCCTTTCAGACTAATCACCTCCAATAAGGTTGCAGTATTTTGACTCGCAGGTCAATTTTTTTGTCTCATATATCCTGTCACTCATATCATAATACACAGGAGTTCACTGGCAATCAATATATTAATTGTTTATTCAATCACTGCTACACCTCCAGATTTGTTATTTGTCAAGCTCACAATAAATCCACTATGTCAATAATGTCAACTGTGTACTCAAAACTGTTAGCATCTAATTTACTCAAAAGGGTCAATGTCCTTTTTGGACATAACAAAGGATAATGTCACTAACAAAAATAATCACATTCAAAAGAACATTTGCACACCCAACATATCACTACAATTTACCAACCGCAAAAAGGCTGTGACCGCCAAAGATTGTAACTGCGAAGCACAGGTGACCGCTAGTAAATTGTAACCATTAGAAGCTTTTTCCAAAAATATTGCACGAAAACCTAAAAATCACTATGTGACCTCTGCATTATCTCATTTCATCAGATGTTTCCAGATGTTTAAACTGATACATCAGATTGTTGATGACACTGAAGCTGTTGCCATGGTAACCAAAGATGTTGTGAGAGAGTTTGCAGAAGATGGAGTTTGTTACTTGGAGCTGAGGAGTACCCCTAGGGATGTACCACAGACAGGTAGGGTAGATCTGAAACGAATATAACTAAAGAGATATAAAGCAATGTACAACCCTTTAGATGAATCCGACGAACCACATTCCTACTGTTCTACACATCACTGGCGGCCATAGCTGGGGGCCATCCATCCATTTTATGCGACGCCAGTATCGTAGGCATGCAGCGTTAACCGCTCCTGTGAAGCGGCGGGCGTCTTGGATCGCAATTCAAACAAACTAAACTATTTTGACGCGGATGGCCCAAGCCATGACCAACTTAATACTGACTGTCACTTGGCTCGTAGGATTGTCAAAATAGTTATCACGTATCGATCGTATTCCAAGGTCTTCCACGGTAGCTTCAACACGGATCTGTCTCTTGACACTTTTGTGTCCTAATTCATGAAAAGGTAGTTAAATTTAACATATTTTGATCACTTGATTTGTGTTTAGAAAATATTAAAGAACATAACTAGCACAGTTATTGGACTCAGACTAATGTAACAGCTAAAACTTGCCATTTCAATGTAATGCAATCATGTTTTTTATTTGATTATTAATGTATATATTAATGTATTCTAGGTATGACAAAACGGAGCTACATTGAGACAGTACTGAAAGCTATTCAACAATGTCAGGATGAGGGAATAGATATTATTGTCAGGTAAAAAAAAAATCATTTGAAATATATGATTACTCAATTGACAGCTGTGTTGTATTACAAAGTGCTTTTACATGAGAGCAAAAGTAAGAGATGCCAGAAATTAGGACAAAAGGAAAAGGATTAAATTGATTCAGTCAGGAGTACACTCTACTATGTGTGTGGTGAATGGTGATCATGTGTTTCATCTTGCTCTTAAAAGTGACATGCTGATTGGTTAGATTGGTTACAAGAAGACTTTTTATATTTATTGAGCCAATCAATAGCATGATAAAATTGGTGTTGAGGCTGTAGAAGCTTGAGCTTGAATATCTAGATATGTAATTGGTCACTCAGATGAATGTACATGAATTGCTTAATTACCCAATCAGAAACATCGTAAGAAACAGGAGTAGTTTTAAAGGGGTTACAGGATGATATAATCAAAGACAGAATTAAAAAGACTACTTTGCATCTGACGTCATCTGTCAGTCAAACTTTGCTTTGTTTGTCGTGATGATTGACTTTCTGAACGCGGTGGTAAAAGGTTTATTTTACACATTCAAATATTCAAACAGTCTCAATGTTAGGTCTTAGTAATAAGAAACTTTCTATTCTGAAGGCACCATGACAACAAGGCCTAAAAAAGTTGCTTTTTGCCTTGTATATGTACGGTAATTTTTCGCCATGAATCAACCTTCCGTTTTACGCACTAACTAATTTTTTTTTTTTTTTTTTTTTTTTTTTACTACTAACTAATGGGGAGTTTGATTGATATGTGCCGTCAGATGCAAAGTAGTCTTTCTTAATTTTATCTTTGATTATAGAGGATGGTGTTTTCTTTGTCAACAGATTTATCTTAGCTATAGACAGAAGAAACAGTTTAGAAGCAGCTGAAGAAACTATCCAATTAGCAGAGGACTACAGGGCTAAGAGTGGAGGCGTTGTTGTAGGAGTTGACCTCAGTGGAGATCCTAAGGTATGACACATGCGCATACGCATGCCCATGCACCCAAACCCCACCTTAACACACACACCCCCACACCCCCCCACCCCTGTGTGTGTTTGTCGCCAACCGAGGACATTGTGTTTTGCTATCTAACCGAGGACTAAAATGACGGATTTTTTGTGTGCATAATACGAAACGTAATTTTAGCCATCACCTGCGGATGGTAGTTTTTACACGTGTGGTCCTCGGTTTCAGGCAAATAGCGTTATAAAGCATTTAACATGCATTTGAGGTCTTTTGCAGCAGTTTGAGATTACGGACTGTCCTCGGTTGGATGTAAGTCCGCAGTTTAGGGTGAAAAATCTTGTGTGTGTCCTGGTTTGCCCGCAAGGCCGCAAACACGTACGCAGTCACACCCACCTATTGGTATTTGCCTCCAACCGTGGACAAAATTGAGTACTATGCAAATGCAGACGTCTGAATCCGCATTCTATCGACGTAACCACCTGAAACTCAACCCTGACAAATGTCAAGCCATTCAAATCTGTTTCATGAGAAACCCACCTTCTCATCCCATTTTGAAGATAGGCCATTCATTGCTTTCTTTTGTTTCATCTGCCAAAGTCCTGGGCATCTTCATACAGCAAGATCTTAAATGGGATGCCCAGGTGGATCACATGTGCAAGTGTGCTAACAACCGCCTCTTCATGCTCCGTTCTCTGAAAGCGTTTTGGTTTCAACGTTTGAGCTGACCACAGTTTACGTTGGTTACATACGTCCCCTATTGGAATACTCTGATGCCAATTGGCATTCAGCGCTCACGGTTAAACAATCAAATACACTTGAGCGAGTCCAAAAAAGGGCATGCAGAATCATTTTGGGTGCTAATTATATTTCGTATGATAATGCAGTTAGTGTATGTAAGCTAGAGTCTCTCTCTGCCAGGAGGAACAACACTAAACTTAAGTTCGCGCAATAAACGCTAAATCAGAGCGTACCAACATGTTGCTCCCTCCTAGTAGAAGTGAAGTCCATGGAAGACAGCTGTTAAATGCAGTCAGTATCTCCAAATTGCGTGCACGCACAAGCAGATTTGCTGAAAGCCCCATTCCCTACTACATTAATCTGTTGAATAAGCAGTAGTAGCTTGTGTGCTGGTGGCTTCCCATTGTGCCCTTTAGCATCTCTCTGCTGTTTTTCCATGCCAAGTTGCCTTTTTTCTTTTTTGCTTTATAATTATGTAATTGATTTCTTTCATAATATTTGTTTATTGTCTCTTGTATAATGCAATTCGGCCGTTTGTCCGCGATATTGTGCAGGTTAATAAAATCATATCATATCATATCATACCAAGGACGTTTCCCACCATTTTGTGTGTGTAGGTGTATGTGGTGAAATTTTACCTAGCAACTGTGGATGGTATAACTAATGTACGACAGAGGACATGTCTCGCAAATGCATTATACATGCAATTGTGATCATTTGCAAATATCCTAGAACCAAGGACAGTCTGCTGTTGAAGAGAGGTCCATGGTTTAAATGTGAAATATCTTGAGAATTTCCTGTTAGACTGTAATTCTTGGCAATATGGTCCATTTAAAATGACAGAAATAAAATTGGAAAACTTTGAGATTTTTTGCCCAAAATAGTGAGTTTTCTGTGCTTTGTTTTTAGTTCTAAGTGCCGTCAACAGGGCAGAGGGTAAATGTCCCCTCTCCATGCTGCTGCCAGTTTTCACATCTGACCCAGCATTTCAACATACCAAATTTGTCAATATTTTTTGAAAGGGCATGTCTCATAATCCCAGTCTATTGATGAACAATGAGCATGACAAGGTCTTGTAGGTGTGAATTTACACTGTCTAGATACTTGGACAAGAAAGGGTACTGTTACAAGTTGCCCGAAGCGTACACAACTTTGAACTGCCAACAGGTTAATGGCAGATTCAAGGCCTAACATGTTTCAGTTTACCGTTATTATTTTTCTGCAGGTTGGTGATGCAAGACAATTGATTCCATTATTACAGAAAGCAAGAACTGCAGGACTGAGGTTAGCCCTCCACATTGCCGAGGTTAGTAGCATTTACTGATTCCATTATTACAGCAAGCAAGAACTGCAGGGCTGAGGTTAGCCCTCCACATTGCAGAGGTTAGTGGTATTCAATTAAGATATTATTACATATCAAATGTATGTAGGTTTCATTCTATGTACATCTGGATAAGTAACTCCATCCAATTTAGAGTACTGCTTTGTAATACAAGTCAGAAAAAATATTTTGAGGCATGTTTGCAGAGTGGATGAGTGGGGGGGGGGGCAGAAATTGCCACCCCTGGCTCAAAAATAGCGGGAAAAAATTGACCAAATTTTATAATGTGCATTTTGGTCCATTTTAGCATTATAATTTTGGCACACATTGTATTAAGCCACTTGCAGGTTCCGCCATTATGCACTATGTGCGGGAGAGCCTCGAACTGGCAGCATACATGAATGGGAATTGAACCAGTCATATAACATTCTGTGTAAGGTTACGTAATTCTTCCTTTGATGTATGCTGCCAGTTCGAGGCTCTCCCCGCATATAGTGCATAATGGCGGAACCGTGCAAGTGGCGAATTGATAGTCTTTAGTAGTGGGTCTGTGGGACAGAGTGAAAATTTTCTGGCTCGGTGGTCCAGTACACCTAATCTACGCCGGTTTGATTCTGTTCACTGCAAGCCGTATATAAAAAGCTTAATTCTTACATGACCTATTCCAGAAGCAGATTAGTGTTTGGACAAACATTGCAAACTGGACTTTTACCAAAATTGAGGGTGCATTTTTTTTTTACACAATGCCCCTTTAAGCGGAATTTACACTAGTGACGAGTGATTAGTTTTTAGCAAATAAGGTAGAGCCCTTCTTTTTACATTAGGAAAAATGTGCCAGCTGGATCATTGTCAAAAAATCAGCTACTCGTCACTTAGCGATGACGACCGCTATTTTATAAAGTTCGAATCCGGGCAGATGCACTGTTGTGTTTTGTTTGTTTTTCAACGTTAATGTGTCCTGGCTGCTTTTGGTAAAGATTAAAATTCATTATTGTACCATTTGCATTATCCTAGATTCCTGATCAAGAAGCAGAGAGTCTGGCACTGCTGAACATTCCCACAGACAGAATAGGGCATGGGACATTCCTACATCCTGAAGTGGGAGGGTCACAAGGACTGGTGGCAGCAACAGAAAATCACAGCATTCCTTTAGGTAAATATTTTGTGCTGTTTTTGTTGTTCGTATGTTGAGATAGAGTAGTGGATTTTGTGTGCTTTTTTAATAGGGTGAAAAAACAGTTAATTGTTACCTTGACGGGAAGTGGATATGAGGTCTTTATGATACACTGCATTGTGAGGGGTTATACCTGTTCGGAACTGGGTATGAGGTCTATGTCATCCACACCTTTGTTTCCAATGGACATTTTATTGTGAAATGTCATTGTACAAGCAATACATTTAAAAAAAATTCACATACCGCCCGCATGAAATTATTTAATTATCTTTGTAATCACTCAAAAAGCATTTTGTGTGAATTTTACATCCAAACTAAGTGCTATTCAATTTTTATGGGCCTTTTTATTTTACATGTAAAGTCTATGGGGTGACAATTAGAAATGGACGGCAATATTGAAAAACCCTCATTTTAGGCCATTTTAGACACTAAAATGCCCATAAAAAAAGAATAGCACTTAGTTTGGATGTAAAATTTACACACAATGCTACCTGAGTGAGTACAAACATAATTGAATACATTTCATTCGGGGGCTAAAGCAAAAACAAAAAATGTCCTATACCCTAAAGTCATAATGTACGATCTTTTTTCAGAATTTACCTTTATTTTTTTCAAAACCGATTTTTTGGCATATTTGTAATACTTACACATGTTCTAACTTAAGGGGGTACTACACCCCTGCCCAATTTTGTGCCCATTTTTGCATTTTTCTCAAAAATATAGCACATTGGGGACAAGTAAGATATGTATATTGTAGGGGCAAGGACTACAACTACTACACTGGAAATTTTGTTTCAGCGCAGACAACAGTTGTGGAGTTACAGTCAAAAATGAGGAAAACCAATATTTGATCAATAAATCAATAACTACTTGCTTTGAGTTGCTGAATTTTCAGTACAGTAGTTGTAGTCCTTGCCCTATAATATACATATTTTACTTGTTACCAATGTGCTATAATTTTTCAGAAAAATGCAAAAATAGGCACAAAATTGGGCAGGGGTGTAGTACCCCCTTAAATCTATGAGCAAACTGTCAAATTAAGTCCTATTTGTAGTAAAAGCGGGATTTATTTTCTGTTGGTCCGACATAAAGTCATAATTTTAGATTATGACTTTATGTAAACCACGATCATAAACCGTAGTCTCGTACAAAACTAGCTTGGTTACGCTCCTTGCACATGTGGAGGGAGGCGTAACCAAACTGGCCGCGTGGAGACTAACTCTGAGGCCGCACTCGCTGTCCTAATTCCAAATAGTGCGAGATGTTTGAGTGATAGAGGTGAAGTTTATGATGTTGTTTCTTTGCAAATTCCCAATGTTTTTCGGCGTCCAAATGTATTGGGAACTTTCATAATGATTGCATATTATCATTTTAGAAGAAAAAAAGAAAAATCTAAAAATTTAAAAAGATCGTACATTAAGGCTTTAATGGTTATGGAACAAAGGTGATCCAGTGCATTTGCCAGAGGTTTGCTTGATCAGAACTGGCTATAAGGTCTTTGTCATCCAGTGCCATCCACTGTAACTGCCAATTCAAATGCATTTTAGTACTTATTTAATGTCATAATAGAGATTTGGTGCAGGCTGCTGCGCAGCTAACACAAATGTGCGCCCTCAAGAGCTAAATGAATACATTTATTTTGTCGCTTACAGAATTATGTCAGACATCCAACTTTGTTGGTAAGACCGTAGCATCATTTGATGAACATCATTTCAAGTATTGGTTTGACAAGGGACATCCGTGTGTGATATGTGTAAGTACCATGTTTTTGTGGACTATAATCATAAAGACCAGTTTAATGTTCTGATGCATGGCTTACCAAACCTTTTTTTCCTGTGTGTGGCCCAAATTTTAAAATCTTTCTTATCAGAGGCATACCAGGCAAATTTTTTTAATTTTCACTTCCCATAATGCATTTCTCTCATTTTAATTTTCTGTACTAATTTGCTATCTAGTGTAACATAGGTCGATAGTGACAAAATGTACCTCAATGAACAGAGCACATCCAGTTCTTGCAAAGTATGTTTATTTCATGACTATTAGTGGGTTTTTAGGGGTTTTGCCGTTGGACAAGTTTAGAACTGTCAAGCTTTCGTCAGGAGCAGCTCTGACTTCTTCAGGACAAAGTACTTAAGAATCAGATATGTTGGCCTTCCCTTGCCTACTGATGGCTCTGAAAAGAGCTGTTCACTGAAGACTGTCCCTTGTCAACAGAGAACAAGCAGATCTCGCCTATCTGCTAATTTGAAAAGTTTGGTAGATCTGAAAAGAGCTGTTCACTGAAGACTACTGCCCCTTGTCTCTTGACTGTTGACCCATGTTTAGCCAGTCCATTCACAAAATGAAAACAATGGGAACCTGTACAAAGTAATGAGAATGTTATTTGATGAAATGAAGTGATGTAAAGGATTCTGGGAAGGGTAAGATATCTTCTCTGTGCAGGTCTTTAGTCTGAAAATCTATGAACCCCATCAATTTTGACAGCTTTTGGCCCTAGAGGGTGCCTTATTCCTAACACTGTATGTGGGTCTGATCCAAGACACATCCCACCTGTATAATAACCTCTTTAATGCAAGAGTGATACCCTTCATTCCAACCAATATTGAAACAGCAATCCCTGTTGGGGGCGTTAATAAAGGGGTGTGTGTGTGTGTGTGTTAACTGACAGTTTCAGGCGGGGACTTTCATTAGGCTAATGAAATAAAATGATAAGTTTTTTTCATTATTGCCAAAACTTTCATTTATATGACTATTACCTATATTGTAAATGAAAGACCATCTCAAAACAGATCATCATTACAGACATTTTGCAATAGATTGAGAAAAGATTTGAATTTGTTTTTATTAAAATGAAAAGAAATTTGCAATTTTTGTAATCACTAGAAACATGATGAGGTAATCCTTAAATTTCCATTATTTACTACATCCTCTACCCCTACAACTAAGAAAAACTGCCGATTATGATCAGCAGGGGATGTCAGACATTTTGAGAGTTTCAATTTTGATTATTTCCATCTCAATTTTCAGATAATTGACTTTTTTATGAAAATAAAGAAAGTTTTGGTCAAATTGAAAAGGTGATGAGGGTGGGTGATGGGAAACTAAGAATCAACTTTCATTAGCCGTAGGCAACAAAATAAAAAAAACTCCTCTTCTATGGGCCTGACCTACTCAGATTTTAAAGAAATTTGGGGGAAAATCTCCTGTACAAATGAATGCCTAAACATATTCTGTATTCCAAAATATTGCAAACAGATTTTGGTTATTTTTCAGGTCATTTGAAAAAAAAGAAAATTTGAAATGATATACGTCTGCCTGTAGAACAGGTTTTTTTTTTTCCATCACCTTATGGAAACTGATTTGTTCTTATTTCACTTAACAGACCGACGACAAAGGAGTTTTCCACACCACCCTAAGCAAAGAGTATCACCTGGCCATGATGACCTTTGACCTTAGCAGAAAGCAGTTATGGCAACTTTCCGAACGGAGCATAGACTTCATATTTGCAGATGATGATGTAAAGCAAACTTTACGTAAACATTGGACCAATGAGAGGTCAAAATTGCAGCTATAAAATTTGATTCAGTTTTGTGTTTGTAACAACTCTACGGGTATTCCTGTATTCACCACACAAAATGAAAATCTACACTAGTTTTGAGTGGTCATATGTTTGAACTCTCTCCACGCGGGTGTCAACTGCAATTTAAAAAAAAATCAGAATTGTAAATTTCCATGACCATATTTGGACTCAGCATGAAAAATGCATAAAAATGAGTACAAACAAGCCTAGTATTGGTTCAGTGGTTCTTGAGATAGCTTTTGATATTTTGAGAAATTATCACAAAACTTGGGACTTTTTATGTTGTAGTCTATGGCTAGCATGCAAAGCATTAAACAAGCAAGTTAATATCAAGGTGTGGACAGTTTTGTTAGCAGGGATTGAGTTTTGAAAATAGCAGGAGTGCTACAAATCACACTTCTGGCAATGTTAAGGTGGGCTTTCAGGTATGCTATTAAATTGCACTCAGTAAGAAGTTTAGGAATTGAGGTGTGCTATAAATTGCAATCGAACAGGCGATTTAAGGTGTGTGATCACATTTGCATGCCTTAAAACTCAATCCCTGTGTTAGGTGCAGTTTGATAACTCACTTGTGTATTTAAAAAGAAGACAATATTCTGTATTCGTAGATTGAATAAAAAATGGTGCAATTAAAAAAACTGCAAAATTCAAAGAGACTCAACTGTGTGAAATTACTGAGCATTAGATGTTATCATTTTGAAGCAGGTTTTGCAGATTTTTTGCTGGAGGTGGAAAAAAATGTGGTTTTTACTGCAGTTTTTTCCACTTGGAAAACAGTTTTTGCTGGCAAAAATGGCAAAAACTAAAAACGTGATATATGTTTCACTTGTTTCACCTCAAAACAAATTATTAGTAACAAAACAAGAAGGCCAGATTTTGTGATTATAAGTTAACATATTAAGAAGTTAAAGGCATAGGTTTTCATTGCACACTAGTGCACTTAATTGAAATACATCATATCAAATCAAAGGACTTGATGAGACAAACAAAATGTTGAATCCCAGTTTTTGTGACTTTCTGATTTTTGCTGCCAAAAACCGAACCCTGAGTCTTGGCCTGAAGTGAGTGTCATATCAACTGCTTGGTGCCAAAATTGGGTAAGTGCAATAGCTGCCATGTGTAGATGAGTATAATATACTGTGTGTAAATTGCCAAATGTTCACAGGGCAGCTATTGCACTTACGTACAGTGTCGGCGCCAAGGGGGGCATTGAGGGGGAAAAGTGAATTTCAGGGGGGCAAAATCACCAAATTTTGAGCAAAATTGCCGCAAAAAGTGGAATTTTTTGCAATTTTCGGTTTTTACTGGGGGGCAACAGGGGGGGCAATAGTTCTGACTGGGGGCATTTGCCCCCTGCCCCCCTGTGGCGCCACCACTGCTTACTCACTTCTGATACTGAGCAGTCGGCATATCACCTGAGAGTACACTCCAATCGTAAACTAATCCACTACCGTAAAAACTCGATAATTAGCATATGTGCTTACTATCGAGCACTTTCAAAACCTGCAAACATGAAGTGCCCCATCCACAAAAGTGCAAAGGATTAGAGCAAATCATCGATACACATAGTTATATACGAACAAGTAAACCTGCAAATTTGTGTCTCAACTCCATTAGCTCATTTGGTAAATCACCAGACTTTGGTACAATTCCATGTTTTCAAAAGCGCTCTATAGTAAACACATGTGCTAACTATCCAGTTTTTACGGTAATTGCTCTTTCAAACTCTTATACTGCCATCATGTCTTTACTTCACCCATGAAGACAAATTAGTCCTTTTCTTTGTCTTCAGGGGTTTATTAGTAAAGATGCGATGGAAGTATAAATGTTTGAAAGAGCAATCAGTGAAGGAGTTTGGAGATGGTCAGAATTCGATGGGGAGGGGTAAAAATTTTGGTCATGTGTGCATAAGAAAAATGGCGATTTGTTTGAGCAATAAAAAAAGGAGTGAAAAATTATGGTATTTTCCTGCATTTCTTCATAACTTTTAATAAAATGTCAATGGAATTGTTCAATTTGTTGCACCGTAACAAATTCTATAATAATTATGATGCCAACAGTGATTTTCTCTTCAATGTTTAAATTTTAGTCTATTATGCACAATGGTCCTATAAGTGGAGTTTAAACCTTTCCTCAGATTGCATGAGTGAAAGAAAACTGTGTTTAGGGTTCACAGAAGTAAAACGTCCCCTGTACATCATAAATCATAAGTTGATCAAATCAACCTCATAAAAGTTCAACTAATGATTTGTGATGTCCTTAGTTTTTGCTTCCAAATAATTTTTGTAAGGGGCATTAAAAAGTTGTTTCAGTAGTCTCCTCCACAGCCGAGTTGATTCCGCTCAGGGCGCTCACTCCACACAAACCGACGGCGGAGGAGACTACGGTAAAAAAAGGCTACGTAAATGTCTATTGCTGATTCAGTCCTAAAGCGCCTGGGAATCGATACTACTAATTGATGGTGTGACAAGCTCCAAATAATAATTCAAAAGTCGGCTGAATGAATTATAAAAACAAATCACTTTGGATCAGGGAAGTTAGTTCAGTTTGTTTGTATTGGAACTTTAGAAGACTAGACAGTAAAACGAATGACCTTTTCAAGGGATCATTCATGAAATTGGGATCATACTAGCAGAGTTCTTAAAGTAAGTCTTACTTTCGGCGTAAGAATTTATATAGGTCACAACGTTGAATGTAAACATTATTTCATAATTAATATTATTAATATGGCGCATAATTTCAGATAACATCCAACACCGGGATCCACTAAATGAGGGAATCGTCCGAGCTGCTACTACCAGGTCATTTTTGCGCTGGATGTAACGAGCCCCTATATATTGTTGTAAACATAGGCCTACTTTAGGCACCACATAATTAACTCAGTGGTGTACTATTTTATTTATGTATTTTTGTTCTTCCAAAGTAGTTTGCCTGTATCTCTGTTTCAAAATTGCAGCCTTTTCAGATGCCACAGGGGAAATTGCCCAAAATTGTCAAAATAGATCAAATTTACACAAAATTGCATTAAATTGCCTAAACATTTTGCAAAGTTGCCTAAACATTTTGCAAAGTTGCCCAAAGTTTTCATAAAGTTGCATAAAATTGCTCAAAGCTACCCGAGTTAATGCAAAGTTGCACAAAATGGCACTGTTAGGAAAGTTTGTTTTTTGATGTATTTTATTTGTTTGTTTTTTCCGCTATCTACTCAAGATAGTATTTATTTCTAAAATAAAAAGAAAGTAAGTAAGAAAGGTTGACAATATTTTGTTATCTACTGATGATACCATTTGGAACCGTATGAAATAATTAAAAAAATCAGATTTAGCATGAGACAAGTCAGAAATTTCATTCGGTATATTTTTTGTACTACATGTTTGTTGTTTGTTTGCTTGTTTGTTTGTTATCTACTCTAGGTAGAATTTACGGTGTGATTTGCAAATCAATATAGGCCCTTTGGGACATCACGCATCTGCTGTCAAAAACACGCGCTCAAAGCATACTTACGGCCTGCATCATTTTCTCGGAACGCACAAACAGCTTTACGGGCTTAATAAAACAACACAGAAAATATTTCACAAATTTAGAAAACGTCTGTTAGGAAAGTTTGTTTTGATGTTTTTGTTTGTTTGTTTATTTGTTTGCTTGTTAGTTTTTCCGCTATTTACTCAAGATAGTATTTATTTCTAAAATACAAATAAATTGAGAAAGGTTGAATATAATGTTAGGCCTATCTACTGATGATAGCATTTTTAAACCTAATGAAATAATACAAAAAAGAAGGAAATCATAGACGTAGCATGAGACGAGTCAGTAAGATCATTTGGTATATATTTTTTTTTTATATTTCATGTTTTTTTTTGTTTTTTTGTTTTTATCTACTCAAGATACCATTTACGGTGCGATTTGCAAATCACCCGTCGCGACGCGACATGCATCTGTGAACACGCGAGAGCCCCCTTACGGCCTGCATCATTTTCTCATAACGCGAGCGCAAACAGCTATCTTCTGAAGATAGCATTGCGGGGCTAATGAAACAACAGAAATATTTCACAAATTTAGAAAACTATAGAAAGAAAGAACGAGCTAAAAATATACGGAAAGAAAAGAAAAGAAAGGACAAAAAAAAGCAGGCCTAATTTGGATGGATTACGGGTACGGGGTTGTGGTAATAAATAAATAATAACATGCAAACGGGAAATCACAAGCTTAAAGGAGTGTTTCGTGATCCTAGCATCCTCTTTTTATGACATTTTTCAGTATATATCCACGAAAAAGCCTATTCCTAAAATTTCAGTTGATTCCGATTTTGCGTTTGCGAGTTATGAATGAGTTATGTGTATTACACTGCTCCATAGACAATGCGTTGTAATTTCGTTCTGGTGCACCAGAACGAAATTCAAATTTCACGATATCTTTGCAAAACGAATTAATCTGCAAGGAATATTTTGTACATAAACATTATATAGCCAGAGGTTTCCAGTGATATAAAAATCTCAACTTTTTTTGAGAAAAGTGGGGGGATGAGGCTGTGGATCACGAAATGCCCCTTTAAGCAGGAAATATAAAAAATGGAAACAAAATATGTAGAAAAAGAAAAGAAGCTAAAAGGGAAATGTAAGAAAGTGTAGATTAAAAAAATAATGGGAACGGGGTTAAATAAATAAATAACATGGAAACCGAAAATTACAAGCTAAGCAGTAAATATTTATAAAAAAAAAGGGGGGGTGGGGCAAAATAGGCCCATGTAGAAGAAACTGAAAAGAATGAAGCTAAAAAGGAAATGCAAGAAGGGACCGGTGTATAAAAATAAAATATTACCTTTTCAATGAGTCTACCTGTTCATTAATTCCTCCTGTTTGAGTGAACACTCCCATTTACTCATCTAGCGGGGACCCTCGCGAAGCGCGGGTCACAGTGTCGACGTCCTATACGATAAATATAAATTTAATACTCCGTTGGTGAGCGACGGGCGAGTGGTATGTCACCGAACGCAAGAAAATGAGTTCTATCTGATTGGCTAGCAATCGATCGCTTAGGTCGCTCAGTAGTCAACTACAAACTCAAAATGGAGCAATGTATTCAATTCGATTGAAATCGATTATTCTATTATTGACGTAGATAAAGAGAGTGATAGTGTGTCAATAATGTACATTGTATCGCACCTGGATTTTACATGCATTCCTTTATATAATTATTTTCTCAAAGTGTTGAATATTATCACAATTTTTATAGTGGATTTCAAATTTTTACATCAAAATTGCAGTTAAACATCCACAGCAAAATACCGGTCCTCACTAATTAGTGAATTTAATTTCCAGTTAGTGTATTTAAATTAAACCTGTGATTTACCTGACAACAAATAAAATTTTCTTGCAATAGAAATATCATATGGGATACTGATATGGTAGGCCGCAACAGCCACAACGTGGAGCTGCTACGCGTAGCTGACTTTTTGCTCCGTGGAGCCAAATTGACCAATCATGTTAGAGTTTTTCATTACTCGGAGGTAAAACTGACCAATCAAGTACGACTTACTCATTACGTGAAGCGAATTTATTCATTAAGAATTTGCCAGACGAGCTTCACGTAGTTGCAAGATATCCTCGGTCACGAAAGTTATGATTCAAAAAGTAGTTTATGAAAAGTACGAACCGACTTATTATTAAGATGGACATGCACTCATAAGAAACTCATACAGTATTGTACATAACTATATAGCTAGGCAGAGTGGTGGTAAACCATGCACACAATTCTGCGATCTGCAGTGTATCGCCGGGAGCTAATTGGTAAAACTTGCGCGGCGTGGCCTGCGGAATTCGACCTTCAGCAAACCAGTTCGGATTTACTTTATATACTAGTAGGCCATACATACTGTACTAGTTACTGTCCGTTTTCCTATACACAATACTCAGTGCGCTCACTATTGACGCGTGACCTCTACAAATAGTGTATGTTAGAAGTATAGGCCATTGCCTAGTTGACGTCACTGTGTAAAAAATAACCGGCCAATATTTAAAGTATTCTCTGAAT
Organism: Amphiura filiformis; assembly: GCF_039555335.1. Classification (NCBI taxonomy): domain Eukaryota; kingdom Metazoa; phylum Echinodermata; class Ophiuroidea; order Amphilepidida; family Amphiuridae; genus Amphiura; species Amphiura filiformis. Next base: position 1,114,963 of record NW_027305502.1, read on the forward strand.
TTCTAGAAAATATAGTTTTGTAACATGTCCTAAATTTTTAGCTAATTTAAGGTGTTTGGAAATATTGGTACTTTTGTGTTTTAGGAAGGATATGTAAACGACAGATAACACCAAAATATATGAAGAAATTATTTCTAATCCGTGTTAAGTCTGCAAACCATTATGCTTCTCATTTTCAAGAACGCTGGTTAACAATAAGCAGACTATTGTCTCATTTCGTAAACAAAAGCCCACACAGTATTGTTACCTTGCTTTCGCTTTATAATCATTCACCCAACTGAAACTATAATACCAGCTCATTGCTCATTGCACAGGTAAAACAGACACAAGTGCAGTGTGTATTTAACCAGAGAAGATCTGATGTAACATAGTTGAGCTGTTTTCATTGAGTGTTATCTTGGTTTAATAGCTTTTAATGGGGTTTAAGTCCTTCAAAGGTCGTGGTGAATTCTACTGTAGACATGACTGCATCATGATTATTTTAAAGTCAACATTCAACAATATGATCACCGTGATAGTATGACAGTATCAGTACCGTGGGTGTCAGGATCCTGGCCTGACACAGTAGACAAACAAACAAACAGACACGCCACACACATGACACATGCATGCAAGGTAACATTGACTATAATACACTAATCAAACAATGGTATTGATCCTGTACAACTGGTCGTGGTTTATTTACATTCGATTCATTTAAAATCCCCATAGTAAACATTAATTTTGGCAAGAGTTTTCTCTCTCTGGAACGAGGATGCATCCACTGGCTCCGCGTAATGAAAAGATCTAACATGATTGGTCAATTTAGCTCCGCGAAGCGAAAAGTAAGCTACGCGTAGCAGCTCCACGTTGTGGGCGCACACCACTAAATAATCTTCCCATTGAAACGCGTGTAAAAACACCGGGTTTCTTTGCTCATTTTGAGGCCTTTTGGGCTCGTTTAAAAAAATTTTATGATGACCAGTCGATTGCAAATCGATGAAAGTTTAACATATGTTTCAATGTATGGGGGTTCTTCCATCTCGTTTTCCCGCTAGGAGGCCGCGAACAGCGCCCTCACTGTTTTTGACATGCTCTCAAGACTGCAAACCCGATTCTGCCATTTTTCAATTCGCGGACCTATTTTCTAAATAATTATAAAAATGTGACTTTTTTGGCGACTCAAATTTATGTATAGGCTTTACACTTTTATTTAAGCTATAATTCGCCACTCTTTCTGCATAATAAGTTTAAAGACCAGCCCAAAATACCTCAAAAAGTTTCTGTAATTTACCGGAACTCATTAGGGTTACACAAATGGCGCATTGATTTAGTGGTGTGCCCCTTCAAGGAATTATGATGTTCATAAAATCGAATTTTGTTATATTTTTCTTGAAATATAAATTTTTTTGATAAAGACACGCCAGCCTTGGGTGCTCACTGACATCCACATCAAGAGAAATGTCGTATCAAAGATACATGGTGCATTCCAAAAATGTGCACATTTTCAATATTTTGACCATTTGTGCTTATTTCCCTAGATTTGCATTAAATACCAATTCTCAACATAATAGTTTTTGACCGTTTATCTGCTAAAACCGCTTTAAAATGAAAAGAAACTAGGTTTCATAATGGCAAAGGTCTATATATTAATGATTTTACAACAATCACCCCCCTTATAAAAAATTAAGATTTGAGAGGTTTAAAGACTTGTGCCGATTTGTCACCTTATGACAATTTTGCTTCAAATCTGAGAAATCTTAGTTTTCTCACAATTTTTGACAGTTTCTTTAACTTTGAAGGCCTCTGAGAGAATAAACTTAGCGCGACTTGCATCTAAAACGCATTAAATAAATTTTTTTCCCCAAAAAGACCTATTTTTTGTTGGTGTTTTGGGGAAAAAAATCTTCAATACGAAAGGTCAAAATTTTCAATTGATCGTCGGCTTTTCATCCCACCTACATACACTTTAAGTACAATTTTAAATCATTTGCCATAAAATGTGTATTACATTGCGAATTTCAAAAAATCAAAATTATTTGATATCAGAACCCAGCAAACACAAAACGTTTTCGACATCATTCGCAAAAGGTTATGAAAGGTTGTCGGAAAACGTTTAAATGTCGGGTTATATAAAGGGCCTACATTAATGGTATAAAACGTTTTCATAACATTAAAAACATTTGTTGGTAATTTACTGCACAACAAACACAAATGTTTTACAGAAAACATTTAAATGTCGGGTTATATAAAGGGTATAAAAACGTTTTAATAACAATGTTTTCACGACCTTCATATAACCCGACATTTAAATGTTATGAAAACGTTTTGTAAAAAACATTTTAAGAACATTTCTGTGTTTGTTGGGTGCAAATATTTTAACATAGGGGCCTAATGTTATTTCAGTGTTGCCAAAATATTTGGCCAAAAATGTTTGCAAAAATAGTTTACAAACAAGAAATGTCTTTAAAAAGACAACACCATGAATGAAATTCATGTTTCATAATTTTACATTGACAAGTACTTGGAATGCTAGTAATTTTTTTGTGTGTAGCGCATGCACAACTAATGGGGTTGGAAATGTTGCTACCACGAATACCACCAATGACATACTATAAGCTAAATTGAAACATGTGTGTTAAATAGGTCTACATTTAATTTATACTTAATTTATACTTTCGCATCAATCCAACAATCTATATTCAGACGACTTTGTGATTACGTTTTATGACATGACTTTGTACATAATTTCTGACAATCCAACAATATATACTTATTCCACCTCAGGCTCAGATGACCTTTAACAATTATAATAAAAAAGACTGATTACTCAATCCCAGGGGTTCCCTGGCTCAATTCAATCTTTATTTTCTGAATGTGTTGATTATAATTGTTACTACTAACTGCCCAGTTGCTCTACCAAAATGTATAAAACCAAAGCAACTATCTACCCCAATTACTGGTATTTTACCCCCCCCACTTTATACCCAGCTTGGTTCCTGTCTGGTCAGATAATTGCTCATTATAATTGTTGAATTAGTGGTCACTTGTTGACAGCTTATCAGTAGCATGGATCAGCAGGGGTGCATTTATATCATTTTTCATAGAGCAATTGTTCAAAATATTTAATGTCAAATGGTTCCGAAAAACATTATTTGTGAATGGATTTTTATTGTTAACAAAACAAAATGTATCTATATAAATAAAAGGAAGATTGCCCATCTTGTGCGCGAGTGTTCTCCGAATTGCCTAGACTTTCGGCTTTGATTTAGTGGTATATTGATCGGGTATATATTGCCATTTTTCCATCGGACATTCGTTTTTGCAAAAATTGATGGTAACTAAGAGAATAACATAAAAAACTGTCGTGTTGCTATGCAAAATCGCATGCAGTGGCATTGTGGGTAATAAGGACAGTGTGAACAGCGTAATAATATTTCCATTAAAAAACCATACGCAGAGCAACATTGCCCTGTTTTCTGCCAACTGCGAGGTGGCCAAGAAATGATTCAGGCTATCTAGATGCACAACACCGCGTACTTTAAGAATGATCTTACGAGCTTTTCGCCCCTACGCAGAGCTACGCACCCCATTTTCCGCCACTGCACCGAAGTTGGCAGCCAAGAGATTAAGGCTACGTCGCGTGAATTTATTCTAGGCCTATGAATCGTCGTTTAGTTTTACAGCCAAATTCATAGGGGAGATTGAGGAATATACGGGGAACGCATTGCACTATATTTGGTTGAAAACTGTCAAGACCAACAATTGTCCTCAAAATCAGTGAAAATATGGTTAAAACCGGGGTTTTTCCCGGGATTTTTGTTGTCAAGTGGTCAAAACTCAGTGGTAGCGCGTACCGTAACTAACTGGCAGCAGCGCGTTGGCGTTAGTACGTCGGCGTACTAAGCAATGTGACGCGCACGTATGGGGTGCATAATATGCACAGACCAACTTTCCGTGCCAGAGAAATAGAAAAGAAAAGAAAGGAAGACAAAACTGAAAAGGTAGGCCTATGGATGGGTCGGGTTGTGGATTATATGCATGGTACTGGATTCGGTTAAGAGATTACCCGCCAAGATGATAAAAAATCGTGAGGATACGAGAGGAAAGAAGGAAGCTAAAAATGACTAACTAACTAACTAACTAACTAACTAACTAACTAACTAACTAACTAACTAACTAACTAACTCATGTAAAAAATGTAAAAAATGTAAATAGATAAAATTCAAACGGGAAATCACAAGCTAAGCAGGGAATATGAAAAATGGGAATAAAATGTAGAAAAAAACCAAAACTAAAAGGAGAAATGTGAGAAATGGTAGATTTATAAAATAATGCATGGGAACGGGGCTCAATAAATGAACAACATGGAAACGGAAATCACAAGCTAAGCAGCATGGGAACAAAATAGACCTATGCAAAAGAAACTGAAGAGAAAGAAAGGAGCTAAATGAATTTAAAAAAAAAAAAAAAAAAGAAGAGGACAAAAAAGGTACGGGTAGGCCTATTATACGGGCTATGGTTACAGTAACTAAATGAAACTAAAGAGGGAAAGAAAGAAACTAATCAGGGAAAAAAAGAAGTTAAAATTAGAAACTAATCAGGAAAAAAAAGAAAAATAAATAACAACTGAAGGAAACGGGAAATAAGAAAGGATAGATTTAGAAAATAATGGGAATGGGGTTAGGCCTAGATAGAAAAATAACATGGAAACGGAAAATCACAAGCTAAATAGCATTTTGTTTTAATGGAAACAAACTAGGCCCGTGCAGAAGAAACTGAAAAGAAAATGGAAATGCAAGAAGGGACAGGTTTAGAAAAATAAAATTTACCTTTCAATGATTCTACCTTTTCAGTAATTCCTCCTGTTTTAGTGATCGCTCCCATTTACTCATCTAGCGGGGACCCGCGCGAAGCGCGGGTATCCCGCTAGTGTTTAATATATCAATTATTCCATTAACAGCAATTTCCTAAGTTTCCATCCATAAATAATCACAGAGTATCATCTGTTTACAAAAGAAGTGTTTATCTTCAGATTTCCAATTAACCATTATCAGTATGGTGCCAAATGCAGACTTTGCTAATAGTTATAGTCAGAAACAGGTATTTTGTCCTGTAGTCCCTGGCAACCCAGTCTGCTTGTGACTCACTCGCAAACATACACGACAGAAACCGGCTGTGAAGGAGCCTAATGCACGTAAACAACTTCCTTATAACATGTATAATAAAATCCGATTTTGAGTATAATAAAGAAAGTCATGCATATGCAAAATGAAGCAATTACCTATTGCTAACTTGGTAAAATGCATACTCGTAGCCCAATCTTGTACATCATAGCACCCAGTTTTGGTTTGTGGTTTCGAAATGTTGCAATTAAACATTAGTTCTTTCAAATATGAAACGCTAAAACCCAAGTCTAGAACAAACAATCATATATTTAGAAATATATAGCAAACTTTCCATGATAGAGATTGGACCCAAGACAAAGTACACCCAAATTAAGTGTCAATTCAGAATTATCCCACCATGGTGGAAAAACTGCAATTTAATCGAAAGCCAACTTCCAATTTTGGCTGAATCTCTCAGGAGCACGATTTTACGCCTAGGCCCTTCGAAGGGCGCACACCACTAAATAATCTTCCCATTGAAACGCGTGTAAAAACACCGGGTTTCTTTGCTCATTTTGAGGCCTTTTGGGCTCGTTTAAAAATTTTTTATGATGACCAGTCGATTGGCAAAGGTCTATATATTAATGATTTTACAACAATCACCCCCTCCCTTATAAAAAATTAAGATTTGAGAGGTTTAAAGACTTGTGCCGATTTGTCACCTTATGACAATTTTGCTTCAAATCTGAGAAATCTTAGTTTTCTCACAATTTTTGACAGTTTCTTTAACTTTGAAGGCCTCTGAGAGAATAAACTTAGCGCGACTTGCATCTAAAACGCATTAAATATATTCACTAACATAAAAACTATCTATTTAAATAAAAAAACTGCAATTTAATCGAAAGCCAACTTCCAATTTTGGCCGAATCTCTCAGGAGCACGATTTTACGCCTAGGCCCTTCGAAGGGCGCACACCACTAAATAATCTTCCCATTGAAACGCGTGTAAAAACACCGGGTTTCTTTGCTCATTTTGAGGCCTTTTGGGCTCGTTTAAAAATTTTTTTATGATGACCAGTCGATTGCAAATCGATGAAAGTTTAACATATGTTTCAATGTATGGGGTTCTTCCATCTCGTTTTCCCGCTAGGAGGCCGCGAACAGCGCCCTCACTGTTTTGACATGCTCTCAAGACTGCAAACCCGATTCTGCCATTTTTCAATTCGCGGACCTATTTTCTAAATAATTATAAAAATGTGACTTTTTTGGCGACTCAAATTTATGTATAGGCTTTACACTTTTATTTAAGCTATAATTCGCCACTCTTTCTGCATAATAAGTTTAAAGACCAGCCCAAAATACCTCAAAAAGTTTCTGTAATTTACCGGAACTCATTAGGGTTACACAAATGGCGCATTGATTTAGTGGTGTGCCCCTTCAAGGAATAATGATGTTCATAAAATCGAATTTTGTTATATTTTTCTTGAAATATAAATTTTTTGAGTAGAACACTCAAGGTTTGAGTGCTCTGTGATATCCACATCAAGAGAAATGTCGTATCAAAGATACATGGTGCATTCCAAAAATGTGCACATTTTCAATATTTTGACCATTTGTGCTTATTTCCCTAGATTTGCATTAAATACCAATTCTCAACATATAGTTTTTGACCGTTTATCTGCTAAAAACCGCTTTAAAATGAAAAGAAACTAGGTTTCATAATGGCAAAGGTCTATATATTAATGATTTTACAACAATCACCCCCCCCCCCCTTATAAAAAAATTAAGATTTGAGAGGTTTAAAGACTTGTGCCGATTTGTCACCTTATGACAATTTTGCTTCAAATCTGAGAAATCTTAGTTTTCTCACAATTTTTGACAGTTTCTTTAACTTTGAAGGCCTCTGAGAGAATAAACTTAGCGCGACTTGCATCTAAAACGCATTAAATAAATTTTTTTCCCCAAAAAGACCTATTTTTTGTTGGTGTTTTGGGGAAAAAAATCTTCAATACGAAAGGTCAAAATTTTCAATTGATCGTCGGCTTTTCATCCCACCTACATACACTTTAAGTACAATTTTAAATCATTTGCCATAAAATGTGTATTACATTGCGAATTTCAAAAAATCAAAATTATTTGATATCAGAACCCAGCAAACACAAAACGTTTTCGACATCATTCGCAAAAGGTTATGAAAGGTTGTCGGAAAACGTTTAAATGTCGGGTTATATAAAGGGCCTACATTAATGGTATAAAACGTTTTCATAACATTAAAAAACATTTGTTGGTAATTTACTGCACAACAAACACAAATGTTTACAGAAAACATTTAAATGTCGGGTTATATAAAGGGTATAAAAACGTTTTAATAACAATGTTTTCACGACCTTCATATAACCCGACATTTAAATGTTATGAAAACGTTTTGTAAAAAACATTTTAAGAACATTTCTGTGTTTGTTGGGTGCAAATATTTTAACATAGGGGCCTAATGTTATTTCAGTGTTGCCAAAATATTTGGCCAAAAATGTTTGCAAAAATAGTTTACAAACAAGAAATGTCTTTAAAAATACAACACCATGAATGAAATTAATGTTTCATAATTTTACATTGACAAGTACTTGGAATGCTAGTAATTTTTTGTGTGTAGCGCATGCACAACTAATGGGGTTGGAAATGTTGCTACCACGAATACCACCAATGACATACTATAAGCTAAATTGAAACATGTGTGTTAAATAGGTCTACATTTAATTTATACTTAATTTATACTTTCGCATCAATCCAACAATCTATATTCAGACGACTTTGTGATTACGTTTTATGACATGACTTTGTACATAATTTCTGACAATCCAACAATATATACTTATTCCACCTCAGGCTCAGATGACCTTTAACAATTATAATAAAAAAGACTGATTACTCAATCCCAGGGGTTCCTGGCTCAATTCAATCTTTATTTTCTGAATGTGTTGATTATAATTGTTACTACTAACTGCCCAGTTGCTCTACCAAAATGTATAAAACCAAAAGCAACTATCTACCCCAATTACTGGTATTTTACCCCCCACTTTATACCCAGCTTGGTTCCTGTCTGGTCAGATAATTGCTCATTATAATTGTTGAATTAGTGGTCACTTGTTGACAGCTTATCAGTAGCATGGATCAGCAGGGGTGCATTTATATCATTTTTCATAGAGCAATTGTTCAAAATATTTAATGTCAAATGGTTCCGAAAAACATTATTTGTGAATGGATTTTTATTGTTAACAAAACAAAATGTATGTTTAATATATCAATTATTCCATTAACAGCAATTTCCTAAGTTTCCATCCATAAATAATCACAGAGTATCATCTGTTTACAAAAGAAGTGTTTATCTTCAGATTTCCAATTAACCATTATCAGTATGGTGCCAAATGCAGACTTTGCTAATAGTTATAGTCAGAAACAGGTATTTTGTCCTGTAGTCCCTGGCAACCCAGTCTGCTTGTGACTCACTCGCAAACATACACGACAGAAACCGGCTGTGAAGGAGCCTAATGCACGTAAACAACTTCCTTATAACATGTATAATAAAATCCGATTTTGAGTATAATAAAGAAAGTCATGCATATGCAAAATGAAGCAATTACCTATTGCTAACTTGGTAAAATGCATACTTGTAGCCCAATCTTGTACATCATAGCACCCAGTTTTGGTTTGTGGTTTCGAAATGTTGCAATTAAACATTAGTTCTTTCAAATATGAAACGCTAAAACCCAAGTCTAGAACAAACAATCATATATTTAGAAATATATAGCAAACTTTCCATGATAGAGATTGGACCCAAGACAAAGTACACCCAAATTAAGTGTCAATTCAGAATTATCCCACCATGGTGGAAAAACTGCAATTTAATCGAAAGCCAACTTCCAATTTTGGCTGAATCTCTCAGGAGCACGATTTTACGCCTAGGCCCTTCGAAGGGCGCACACCACTAAATAATCTTCCCATTGAAACGCGTGTAAAAACACCGGGTTTCTTTGCTCATTTTGAGGCCTTTTGGGCTCGTTTAAAAATTTTTATGATGACCAGTCGATTGGCAAAGGTCTATATATTAATGATTTTACAACAATCACCCCCCTCCCTTATAAAAAATTAAGATTTGAGAGGTTTAAAGACTTGTGCCGATTTGTCACCTTATGACAATTTTGCTTCAAATCTGAGAAATCTTAGTTTTCTCACAATTTTTGACAGTTTCTTTAACTTTGAAGGCCTCTGAGAGAATAAACTTAGCGCGACTTGCATCCCCGGCTTGCATCTAAAACGCATTAAATATATTCACTAACATAAAAACTATCTATTTAAATAAAAAAACTGCAATTTAATCGAAAGCCAACTTCCAATTTTGGCTGAATCTCTCAGGAGCACGATTTTACGCCTAGGCCCTTCGAAGGGCGCACACCACTAAATAATCTTCCCATTGAAACGCGTGTAAAAACACCGGGTTTCTTTGCTCATTTTGAGGCCTTTTGGGCTCGTTTAAATTTTTATGATGACCAGTCGATTGCAAATCGATGAAAGTTTAACATATGTTTCAATGTATGGGGTTCTTCCATCTCGTTTTCCCGCTAGGAGGCCGCGAACAGCGCCCTCACTGTTTTTGACATGCTCTCAAGACTGCAAACCCGATTCTGCCATTTTTCAATTCGCGGACCTATTTTCTAAATAATTATAAATATGTGACTTTTTTGGCTACTCAAATTTTTGTATAGGCTTTACACTTTTATTTAAGCTATAATTCGCCACTCTTTCTGCATAATAAGTTTAAAGACCAGCCCAAAATACCTCAAAAAGTTTCTGTAATTTACCGGAACTCATTAGGGTTACACAAATGGCGCATTGATTTAGTGGTGTGCCCCTTCAAGGAATTATGATGTTCATAAAATCGAATTTTGTTATATTTTTCTTGAAATATAAATTTTTTGAGTAAAACACTCAAGGTTTGAGTGCTCTGTGACATCCACATCAAGAGAAATGTCGTATCAAAGATACATGGTGCATTCCAAAATGTGCACATTTTCAATATTTTGACCATTTGTGCTTATTTCCCTAGATTTGCATTAAATACCAATTCTCAACATATAGTTTTTGACCGTTTATCTGCTAAAAACCGCTTTAAAATGAAAAGAAACTAGGTTTCATAATGGCAAAGGTCTATATATTAATGATTTTACAACAATCACCCCCCCCCCTTATAAAAAATTAAGATTTGAGAGGTTTAAAGACTTGTGCCGATTTGTCACCTTATGACAATTTTGCTTCAAATCTGAGAAATCTTAGTTTTCTCACAATTTTTGACAGTTTCTTTAACTTTGAAGGCCTCTGAGAGAATAAACTGAGCGCGACTTGCATCTAAAACGCATTAAATAAATTTTTTTCCCCAAAAAGACCTCTTTTTTGTTGGTGTTTTGGGGAAAAAAATCTTCAATACGAAAGGTCAAAATTTTCAATTGATCGTCGGCTTTTCATCCCACCTACATACACTTTAAGTACAATTTTAAATCATTTGCCATAAAATGTGTATTACATTGCGAATTTCAAAAAATCAAAATTATTTGATATCAGAACCCAGCAAACACAAAACGTTTTCGACATCATTCGCAAAAGGTTATGAAAGGTTGTCGGAAAACGTTTAAATGTCGGGTTATATAAAGGGCCTACATTAATGGTATAAAACGTTTTCATAACATTAAAAACATTTGTTGGTAATTTACTGCACAACAAACACAAATGTTTTACAGAAAACATTTAAATGTCGGGTTATATAAAGGGTATAAAAACGTTTTAATAACAATGTTTTCACGACCTTCATATAACCCGACATTTAAATGTTATGAAAACGTTTTGTAAAAAACATTTTAAGAACATTTCTGTGTTTGTTGGGTGCAAATATTTTAACATAGGGGCCTAATGTTATTTCAGTGTTGCCAAAATATTTGGCCAAAAATGTTTGCAAAAATAGTTTACAAACAAGAAATGTCTTTAAAAAGACAACACCATGAATGAAATTCATGTTTCATAATTTTACATTGACAAGTACTTGGAATGCTAGTAATTTTTTGTGTGTAGCGCATGCACAACTAATGGGGTTGGAAATGTTGCTACCACGAATACCACCAATGACATACTATAAGCTAAATTGAAACATGTGTGTTAAATAGGTCTACATTTAATTTATACTTAATTTATACTTTCGCATCAATCCAACAATCTATATTCAGACGACTTTGTGATTACGTTTTATGACATGACTTTGTACATAATTTCTGACAATCCAACAATATATACTTATTCCACCTCAGGCTCAGATGACCTTTAACAATTATAATAAAAAAGACTGATTACTCAATCCCAGGGGTTCCCTGGCTCAATTCAATCTTTATTTTCTGAATGTGTTGATTATAATTGTTACTACTAACTGCCCAGTTGCTCTACCAAAATGTATAAAACCAAAGCAACTATCTACCCCAATTACTGGTATTTTACCCCCCCACTTTTATACCCAGCTTGGTTCCTGTCTGGTCAGATAATTGCTCATTATAATTGTTGAATTAGTGGTCACTTGTTGACAGCTTATCAGTAGCATGGATCAGCAGGGGTGCATTTATATCATTTTTCATAGAGCAATTGTTCAAAATATTTAATGTCAAATGGTTCCGAAAAACATTATTTGTGAATGGATTTTTATTGTTAACAAAACAAAATGTATGTTTAATATATCAATTATTCCATTAACAGCAATTTCCTAAGTTTCCATCCATAAATAATCACAGAGTATCATCTGTTTACAAAAGAAGTGTTTATCTTCAGATTTCCAATTAACCATTATCAGTATGGTGCCAAATGCAGACTTTGCTAATAGTTATAGTCAGAAACAGGTATTTTGTCCTGTAGTCCCTGGCAACCCAGTCTGCTTGTGACTCACTCGCAAACATACACGACAGAAACCGGCTGTGAAGGAGCCTAATGCACGTAAACAACTTCCTTATAACATGTATAATAAAATCCGATTTTGAGTATAATAAAGAAAGTCATGCATATGCAAAATGAAGCAATTACCTATTGCTAACTTGGTAAAATGCATACTCGTAGCCCAATCTTGTACATCATAGCACCCAGTTTTGGTTTGTGGTTTCGAAATGTTGCAATTAAACATTAGTTCTTTCAAATATGAAACGCTAAAACCCAAGTCTAGAACAAACAATCATATATTTAGAAATATATAGCAAACTTTCCATGATAGAGATTGGACCCAAGACAAAGTACACCCAAATTAAGTGTCAATTCAGAATTATCCCACCATGGTGGAAAAACTGCAATTTAATCGAAAGCCAACTTCCAATTTTGGCTGAATCTCTCAGGAGCACGATTTTACGCCTAGGCCCTTCGAAGGGCGCACACCACTAAATAATCTTCCCATTGAAACGCGTGTAAAAACACCGGGTTTCTTTGCTCATTTTGAGGCCTTTTGGGCTCGTTTAAAAATTTTTATGATGACCAGTCGATTGGCAAAGGTCTATATATTAATGATTTTACAACAATCACCCCCCTCCCTTATAAAAAATTAAGATTTGAGAGGTTTAAAGACTTGTGCCGATTTGTCACCTAATGACAATTTTGCTTCAAATCTGAGAAATCTTAGTTTTCTCACAATTTTTGACAGTTTCTTTAACTTTGAAGGCCTCTGAGAGAATAAACTTAGCGCGACTTGCATCTAAAACGCATTAAATATATTCACTAACATAAAAACTATCTATTTAAATAAAAAAACTGCAATTTAATCGAAAGCCAACTTCCAATTTTGGCTGAATCTCTCCGGAGCACGATTTTACGCCTAGGCCCTTCGAAGGGCGCACACCACTAAATAATCTTCCCATTGAAACGCGTGTAAAAACACCGGGTTTCTTTGCTCATTTTGAGGCCTTTTGGGCTCGTTTAAAATTTTTTATGATGACCAGTCGATTGCAAATCGATGAGAGTTTAACATATGTTTCAATGTATGGGGTTCTTCCATCTCGTTTTCCCGCTAGGAGGCCGCGAACAGCGCCCTCACTGTTTTTGACATGCTCTCAAGACTGCAAACCCGATTCTGCCATTTTTCAATTCGCGGACCTATTTTCTAAATAATTATAAAATGTGACTTTTTGGCGACTCAAATTTATGTATAGGCTTTACACTTTTATTTAAGCTATAATTCGCCACTCTTTCTGCATAATAAGTTTAAAGACCAGCCCAAAATACCTCAAAAAGTTTCTGTAATTTACCGGAACTCATTAGGGTTACACAAATGGCGCATTGATTTAGTGGTGTGCCCCCTTGTGGCGGTTACGGCCAGCTATATACTGATCATGCGAAAATCGTAAAAACATAGAATAGAAACAGTGTGGCAGACTCTCAAAATCTCACATTGTATGCTTAGCCTGAGTCGCTCGGTCTATCTCGAACAAAATCACCATGCGTAGCTGTTGAAAAACGTGAGGATTCATCGTACTATCACGGCAATTGTTGACACGAAGATATAGGGACGATGACGGTGTGCGGGTGTCCCGCTAGTCTAAAGCAGTATGCAGACTCCGAGTATTAGACGTACAATATTGTATGTAACATATCTACGTTATTTTATATATTGCCATTCTATTTCCAGTAATGTTTAAGTTCTAACGAATGTTTGATGACGTAAAATCGATAATATGTTACGTATAATATCTGGTAGAAATATATTATCGATTTTACGTCATCAAACATTCGTTAGAACTTAAACATTCTGGAAATAGAATGGCAATACATGTAGATTAAATAACGTAGATATGTTACATACAATATTGTACGTCTAATAAAAAGTCTGCATACTGCTTTACTCTAAATAGCGATATATTGTGACTGACTACAGAGATCACATCACTAATTATTTGATGATATTTTTTATTACACGACTGAATTACATAGGCTTTTACGATACCAGCCATTTATGGTTACATTTACTGCAGTATTATAATGGAGCCTAATTACTCACAATTGTGACATGATCAAGGGGAATGAGTCACATGTCGGCAATTTTCAATTAGAAGTTTTTTACATCAGTTTTTGGCAGCTTATGAATGCTACATTTGGATGCAAACCCCATCAAAATCGGACATCTGGTTACCGAGTTATGAGCTAGAGATCAGTGGTTATCTGGTTATGAGCAATTTATCAATGGCTGAAAACAATATAAAACAAAAGCATTTGAACACTGTTTTTGCCAATATCTCAAAAACAATATTAGCGACATCCGACTCATTCCGCTTGATCATGTTATTATGTTTGGCTGTAGTTTGCCGCAAACAAAAATGATGAATGATTTAACCAGGCGATTTAACCCTTTGCATTTATAATTGAGATACGGAATCAAATCTATCAAGATACCAAAATTGACATGTTTTGCAGTACATGTAAATGGATTAGTCCTACTAATGAGACCGTTTCTATTTTAGTGTACCAGTTCCAAGAATGCTGTAAGCAGATTCAGCTCCAAGTATATTGAATGCACGTATTCTTGTCAATTTCGTTTAAGGGATCTGGAATGAGCGTTTCGACAGTATTTTTTGTGGGACATGAGAGCACATCAGACATATATCGAATTGCATTCTGAATACGAAGAATGTCTTTCTGATATCAAATAATTTTCATTTTTGAAATTCACGATATAATACAAATTTTATGACAAATTATTAAAATTTGATATTTTTCACATTTTTGAATGATATATTCTTAAAGTGTATGTAGCTGGGAGGAAAAGCCGACGATCAATTGAAAATATTAACCTTTCATATTGAAGATATGGATTTTTTCCCCAAAAAGACCTATTTTTTGTTGGTGTTTTGGGAAAAAATCTTCAATACGAAAGGTCAAAATTTTCAATTGATCGTCGGCTTTTCTTCCCACCTACATACACTTTAAGTACAATTTTAAATCATTTGCCATAAAATGTGTATTACATTGCGAATTTCAAAAATCAAAATTATTTGATATCAGAACTCAACAAACACAAAACGTTTTCGAAATCATTCGCAAAAGGTTATGAAAGGTTGTCGGAAAACGTTTAAATGTCGGGTTATATAAAGGGCCTACATTAATGGTATAAAACGTTTTCATAACATTAAAAAACATTTGTTGGTAATTTACTGCACAACAAACACAAATGTTTTACAGAAAACATTTAAATGTCGGGTTATATAAAGGGTATAAAAACGTTTTAATAACAATGTTTTCACGACCTTCATATAACCCGACATTTAAATGTTATTAAAACGTTTTGTAAAAAACATTTTAAGAACATTTCTGTGTTTGCTGGGTGCAAATATTTTAACATAATGTTATTTCAGTGTTGCCAAAATATTTGGCCAAAAATGTTTGCAAAAATAGTTTACAATGACATTTCGAAAAACATTAAAAAAATATTGTTGTAGTGTGTTTTCATATAAAACGTTTTAAAACGATTTCATGACCTTTATATAACCCGACATTTTAATGTTATTAAAACGTTTTACCTAAACCAAAATCCAAAATATAACTTATTTAAAATGTTTTAAAAACGTTTTTGTGTTTGCTGGGAAGGACATTCTTCGTATTCAGAATGCAATTCGATATGTCTGATGTGCTCTAAGGTCCCACAATAAATACTGTCCAAACGCTCATACCTCATCCCTTAAGGTTTACATCATCATTATAGACAGCACTAATCCATTTTAAACCAAGACAATGAGTAAAAAATTAAAGAAAAGCCCCTTATTAGCCGCTTAACCCTACAACTACGAAGGGGGTGTCAGATTTTTATTCGTCATAAAAAAACGCACGCGTTTACGCCCAAACGACCTAAGCTAATCGTAGATCCATCTTTTGCGCTCATTTTAGCGATAACATTTTTACCCCAGCACCAATAC
This sequence comes from Amphiura filiformis, assembly GCF_039555335.1. NCBI lineage: Eukaryota > Metazoa > Echinodermata > Ophiuroidea > Amphilepidida > Amphiuridae > Amphiura > Amphiura filiformis. The sequence continues at coordinate 1,131,019 of NW_027305502.1, forward strand.
CCGGGGTAGGACCAGGGCCGTTCCTAGGAATTTTGCCGCCCTAGGTAAAATCTTTCCCTGCCGCCCCACCAGAGCATACCAAAAAAGTGTTGGGGGGGGGGGTTACCCCTTGCAAACTCATCAGTTGTTATCCAGTGGCGGAGCTAGGGTTTGTGGCGCACTGGGCTAAGGATAATGACACCCCTCCCCCCTAATTCTTGAAACAATTGCGCGCGGAGCGAGCAAAATTGTGCACAAATAGGGCTTACCACTAATTAATTTTGGTTATAATGATATTGAATATCGGTCTAAAATTGATATTGCAAATGATTTTTGTGGAAATGCGTGCGAAAATGTTGACCTTTATCTCTTGGAGGGGCGCAGAATCGATCCTGAATTGGTCAATTCGGCGGCCCCTGAGGGAGGCGTTGTCATTTTTTTCTTCCCTTTTCTTCCTCTATTCCCGTGTTTTTTTTCGCCCTTTTTTTTCGCCCCTCTACGTTTGCCGCCCTAGGCGACCGCCTTACCTGGCCTAATGGTCGGAACGGCCCTGGGTAGGACCGGCCATCAAAGATAATCATAGAGAGAGAGAGGGGGGTGAGGCCCACCATTGGTTTCTAGAGTAAAATGAATGACTTTCATCTCGTTCTTGTAAAATTATTCAAAGATATACTGACCTTTAACTTGTTAGTTAGGTTGAAATAGTCATTTCCTTTTATATTTAGGAGAAAATTCGTTGAAAATCGCATCTTTGTAGAATTTTTAGCCGAAAATCAATTTTGTAAATAGCTCAGAATTGTCCAAATCTGCATGGGCGCCATCACATCATAAGGTGAAATTTACTTGCAAGCATATTTAAAATAACCGACTGTAGCTGGCAACGGATTTTTGGCTCTGGTAGGAAGAAGGTTAAAGGACAGTACACCTCTGGAGGAGAATTTCCTTTTGGCAGAGGCACTTCGGTTAGTTGGAGGGACAAGATTACCTTGGGATGCGGATCTAGTGGAGTGGCCATGACTGTTACTAATTGTGGAAAAGATGTTACATAAAGGCAGTGGGAGGATGTTGCTAAGGCTCTTATATAGACCATGATGTTAAGGTGGATATTGCGACGATTATTAAGCTTGTCCCACTTCAAGGTATTTAGAAGAACATCAGAGGGGTATCTGCGTGGGAGACCAAGAATTATTTTGCCAGCAGTATTTTGCAACCTGTCAAACGTTTTCAGTAGGGTCTTACCAGCATTTCCCCAAAATCAACAAATTTTGCGCAAAATTACCGCAAAAAGGTGAAATTTTCGTAATTTTGGGTTTTTACTGGGAGGGGGAAACAGGGGGGGGGGAGAGTTCTGCCGGGGGGGGGGCATTTTCCCCCAGCAAATATCACAATAGTTGTCTCAAGAAATGTAATGCGATCAATACAAGTCCGCGGTAAAACTGGAAGAAATGCGTAGAGCGAAAAGGCTCTCATACGCCGTGGACGCGAAGACACTGTCTTCGAAAACATGTAGTTTGACATCATTGGTGTTGGACCAACGGTGCTTTCAGGCAAGAATCATTTTTAACGTGCGTTATTTAATACGCATGTCATATATCGTCCGACGTAACGAATGAAGAGGTTTCGAATTTTCTTTCGCGTCATTCCGTAAAGAATCTGATCTAACATTGCGTTGCATGATTGCAGCAATAACAAACTGTTAACAAGTCCGGGGACAAAACATTTCGAACAAAAGAATTCTGTTATAATAACATAGATACTGTATGGTAACACGCAGATGGTCATAGCCGAGACTAACACAGTCAAACTTATCGCTGGTCTATTGTAGCGGCTATTATGTTTGCCGCGTTCTCTGATGACAGACTCTGTTGAATTACCACCAGCTCTTCTGGATTCCTCCTGTTTGACCTGAGCCCTCGAACGAGATGCGTTCGTCTCTGGTGAAACAGTTCCAATTCGTGCGTTTCTATGAATTCGCTTCCAAAGCAAAATAAAGAATGCCACACTCAACCCTAAAACGATCAATACAGGTACTAGATAAACTGCTAGAAATGCGTAAAGCGAAAAGGCTCTCAATCGTCTTGGTGGACTCAGACACACTCTCCCGAAGTCGATATCCGCTGACTCGTCTAATGTCTTTGCTAAATTCCATATGCTGTGTTCAATGCCACTTATTAAAAAAGCTAACGTCCAGCAAATGATGATTGTGAGGCGAATACGAAATGTTGATTGCATTTTCAAATATCGTGGATAAGCAACAAGTACTAATAGAAATCGATCCATACTGATTGCAATAAGCGTAAATATGCTGGCATTAACAGTGATATGAAAAGATGCGTGAGCTAATCTGCAGCCATATTCACCTAGTGGGTTATAGCCGCGAAAAATATACACAGGGGATATGTAGAGAAGGACAAAACCGGTGCAAAGATCAACAACTGAGAGGTTCCAAATTAAAAGTTCACTGCGTTTATCACGTAGCGAGGGTAACTTCCAAAACGCGACAATTATGAAAATGTTACCACCCGTTACGAGGAATGAGAGAAGTGGTATGAAAACGGCGTAATAAACGTTTACTGTATATTGTAAGTCGTTGGTACTAATAGTAGATGCAAAAGAGGAATCGGAGTTCTCTAGCGTTATGTTATGTGCCGACATCCTGACTAAATTTGACAAACTTCCGTGAACAAGTTGGTTAAGCGACTCCAGCGTGAGCTCTAAGTGCTGTCAAGAGCTCACTGTTGACAAATCTATAGCTATGTCGGACGTTATCGACACTGCTTTATACTGCCACCAATACGTGTCTGTGCTATTCACCCACGGGTTTGGAATTTTAATGTAAATTACTTTTACTTTTTCCCTGAAATGAATCTTATGTTTAATGATCCCAATGTCGTACACCGTTCCAGAGCACCCCCCGACACACACGCATACAAATTCACGAATTTTGGCAATAATTCGGTGCCATCTGAACATGTTCGGACCCACGTCACCATGGAGTCCAGTTAACTGATGATCGAGTGAGATATGGTGGCGGGGAGGGCAAAACTTGCCCACTGTTGGTACATTATTTAGTTTGTTTTGATATTTGTTTGTTTGTATGTTTATTTGTTTGCATGTTATTTTTTTTGCTATCTACTCAAGATAGTATTTATTTATAAAATACAAAGAAATTGAGAAAGGTTGAATACATTTTGTTAGGCCTATCTACTGATGATAGCATTTTGAACCTAAAAAGAACAGTCGGTATATTTGTTTTATATTTCATGTTTGTTTGTCTGTTTGTTTGTTTGTTTTTTATCTACTCAGATACCATTTACGGTAAGATTTGCAAATCACCCGTTGCGACATGTATCATCTTCTGTGAATACACCCAAGCCCACTTACGGCCTGCATCATTTACGGCCTGCATCGTTTTCTCGGAACGCGCAAACAGCTATCTTCTGAAGATATAGCATTGCGGGACTAATAAAACAACAGAAAATATAGAAAACATCTGTTAGGAAAGTTTGTTTTAGATGTTTTTTGTTTGTTTGTTTGTTTGTTTTTTCCGTTATCTACTCAAGATAGTATTTATTTATAAAATACAAAGAAAGTAAGAAAGGTTGACAATATTTTGTTATCTACTGATGATAGGCTACCATTAGGAACCGTATGAACTAATGAGAAAAACATCATAGATTTAACATGAGACAAGTCAGAAATTTCATTTGGTATATTTTTTTGTATTACATATTTGTTGTTTGTTTGCTTGTTTGTTTGTTATCTACGCAAGGTAGAATTTACGGTGTGATTTGCAAATCATTATAGGCCCTTTGCGACATCACGCATCATCTGCTGTCAAAATCACGCGCTCAAAACCTACTTCTAACGGTCTGCATTATTTTCTCGGAACTCGCAAACAGCTTTACGGGCTTAATAAAACAACACAGAAAATGTTTCACAAATTTAGAAAACGTCAGTTAGGAAAGTTTGTTTTGATATTTTTTGTTTGTTTGTTTATTTGTTTGTTTGTTAGTTTTTCCGCTATCTACTCAAGATAGTATTTATTTATAGAATACAAAGAAATCGAGAAAGGTTGAATATATTTTGTAAGGCCTATCTAATGATGATAGCATTTTTAAACCTAATGAAATAATACTAAATAAGAAGGAAATCATAGACTTAGCATGAGACGAGTAAGATAGGCCTAGATCATTTGGTATATTTTTTTGATATTTCGTGTGTTTTTTATCTACTCAAGATACCATTTACGGTGCGATTTGCATATATAATATAATAATTGAATGCAACATTTAATATCTTGCATAATTATAACGGCTCACTTTAATACTGAACAATTCTGATTTTGGAATCTACCAGTTTATTGATAGCGAACCCCGAAATTCCTCCACTTGGGAAGCTAACAAACAGAGGGAGTAGGGTGACTAATCAGATGTGAAAATCTATCAATTGTGCACACATTAATTAAATCAGAGTTTTAAGCTTAAATACAATATCCAGAGTATGCACAATGGGCAAGTGGACTACGGGGTAGTCTACTAGTAGTAGCCAAGTAAGCGGAAAGGAAAACATTCAATATTTGATTTAAGGGATCTAAAATGAGCGTTTATTGCGTTTCGACAGTATTTTTTGTGGCACATGAGAGCACCTCAGACCTATCGAATTGTATTCTGAATACGAAGCATGTCTTTCTGATATCAAATATTTTTCATTTTTTGAAAATCACAATATAATACAAATTTTATGACAAATTATAAAATTTGATATTTTTCGAATTTTTGATATATAACAGTCCTCGAAGTAAATTATATAAATCTAATGATTTATACTTAAAGTGTATGTAGCAGGGCGGAAAAGCCGACGGTCAATTGCAAATTTTGACCTTTCATATTGAAGATATGGATTTTTTTCCCAAAAAGACCTAAGTTGTTTTTGGTGTTTTGGAAAAAAAATCCATATCTTCAATACGAAAGGTCAAAATTTTCAATTGATCGTCGGCTTTGCAACCCACCTACATACACTTTAAGTATAAATCATCAGATTTATAAAGTTCACTTCAAGTACTGTTAAATATCAAAAATATCAATTTTTAATGATTTGCCATAAAATGTGTATTAAATTGCGAATTTCAAAAATTCAAAATTATTTGATATCTGAATGACATTCTTCGTATTCAGAATGCAATTCGATATGTCTGATGTGCTCTAATGTCCCAAAATAAATACTGTCCAAACGTTCATACCCCAGCCCTTAATGAAACAATATATAGCTTTTATTGGCTTTTACATTATTTACATACCTCTTTAAGGTTGGTCTTAACCGAACCCTGGAATTATGGAAATTTTAGGCCTCATTGTTGGCTCTACTTCGAAAGTATATAAAAATATAGAATGGAAAAGAAAATTTGTGCAAAAATGTTCAGTTTTGTATAAAGTCGCGAAAGGGAGGCGGGAGGGGGGGCATTCGGGGCAACATATCAAAACAATTCTTCAGCAAAATTGTTAAAAACTAGATATGAACACTATATTTTGATGTGAGGTTTATCGAAGTAAAAAATGAAAATTTTCATCCCAAATATGTTTACATTCATACTTTAGACCCGGGGTGGGGGGCACTTCCATGTCAGATATGCATCATGTGCCTCGGGATAGACCCCCTTTTTCAAACCGGCTTGTACCCAATGACCCCCTTTTTGTGTTATGATCCTACCTATTACCCAATGACCCCCTTAAAAAAATTCATGTACTCAATGACCCCTTTTCTATTTCCTGCTATACGAAATGACCCCCCTTTTAATTCCCAAATTTAGGTGGTATTTGTGTTCTCCTCCAGAAATAATGAGATTTTTCACATTTCCAAGGTGGCTAAGTTGTTTTACGCAGTTTGGCACTTATTTATGTGTACTTAATGATACTCTTTTGGCAATCCTGTACTCAATGACTCCCATTTTACTTTTTGTTACCCCAATGACCATCCTTTTTTCAAAGTTTCATACCGAATGACCCCATTTTTATTCAGGTTGTGTACTGAATGACCCCATATTTTTGTAATTGTACATTTGACCTGAATGCCCCCTACTTTTAACATGGCCGAGGCACATCCCTGCCATTTCAGATAGGGAGTGCCCCCGGGACTTTAGACCAACAATTTAGCAGTTATGAGACCCAAAAGTTTCCATAATTCCAGGGTTAAGACCAACCTTAATACAGCCTTGTAATGCTTACATAACCATGAGGATATATCCGGGGAAATATCCGGGAATATATCATGTCAAGTGTACTCGTATGTGCTTGTAGGTCGCCCAGTATACTCTTAGTAATTATTTTTGCATTATTTAATATAGTTAGTACAGAATCCGTGCTCTGATTTTGTCATAATAAATCTGGGTTAATCATGACATTTATAGCTAATATTGATATCCAATCAGTCTTCTTCTGTGTGCTGGTATTTTTACTTCTATCATGGTGGCTACGAAGTCCTTCCACCCGGACCATGGGGTTGGCCATTTCTTGGATATCTACCAAATCTTGCCATATCGGCATATCGTTCAGGACAACCACTGGATCAACTACTCAATTTATTGGCCAAAAAGTATGGACCGGTGTTTAGCCTCAACCTTGCTGGGAAGTCGGTTATTGTCTTAAATAACTTCAAATATGTGAAGGAAGGTTTGAGTAATCCCAGTATAAGTGACAGACCTCGTATTTTAGACAAGGTTGATGCCGATACCGGTGAAGGTGAGTGAAGATGAAAAAAAAATAGTGTAGCACAAGTTGTAACAAAGAAAGTTGTACAATTTAGAAACTAATATTAGGCAATAATGTCACTTTTTGATTGTCATGAATTTTATTTGGACGTCAAGGTAATGTCATATGCTAAGAATCGATGGTCTACAAGCGAAGATACGGGCCAATTGTGTAAAGTAGTCCTAAATAAAATAGCTTGGGCCACTTTCGTGTCTTTCTGTATAGCAATAGTGACTAAATTGAGTTGAATTATGAACTATCTGGTTAGTGCTCTTAAGATTGGTAATTTTAAACAACGTGAACAATGGGGCATTTTATTGTGGTATTTTAATGTATAAATTTGAAATAAACATCATATTATTTATTTACTAATGTTTGTTATGTGAAAGAAAAACATGAAAAACCTATTTGCCTTGACGATATTAAGCATGGTAGTTCATTTTACGCGGTACAATCTTGATAATTATATGCGAATATGGCAAAACGTGGCCCAAGTAAGTAAAATCGGCACAACCTTTGAACATGAATTGAAGAAAGCAAGTAAAGTTTTTCTGTTAGCCAATATATTACTGATTCTACTGCATATCACATTAACGCTGTTTTTTTTTTCTGAAAAGCGAAAATGCAATTGCTAATCATTAAAGTCGATTTACGCGATGCAAGCTTGATATGCGCAAAAAAGTCAAAAGTGTTTAAATGTTGTCCTCCCTGTTTCTTTGCAGGCTTAGCAGGGGCATCTGGAGAACCCTGGAAAGAGCAGAGACGATTAACACTGACAACTTTGCGCAGCTTTGGAGTAGGCAAGAGAAGCTTCGAAGAAAACATCTCAGAGGAAGCCGAATGTTTAGCGAAAGAAATCAGCAATTTGAGAGGCAAGGCCTTTGACCCATGCCATTTCTTTAACAATGCTTCCTCAAACGTCATTTGCTCAGTAGTTTTTGGAAAGAGATTCGAGTATTCCGATCCCAGCTTTGAACGTCTGATGCACATGTTAAATGAAAATTTTAAACTCGCCGGCTCTGGTGGGTTGAATATGTTGATTCCATTTGCTATGTACCTACAATCATCTCACAGCGTAATGGCAAGAAATCGAATTAATATAATGGAATTTATACGTGACCATGTGAACGAACACAAGAGAGTCCATATCCAAAATGAGCCGAGTGATTACGTCGATGTTTATCTTGATGAAATAAACCAGAGGCAGAAATTGAACACGCATTCTGCTGTTAATGATAAGAACCTATCCCACACTGT